>NW_027152196.1:36139-64458 GCF_004359215.1 Bremia lactucae | reverse complement strand
GCAGAGATGACAGTACATCTCTCTCGTCTCTTGAAAAAAGACGAGAAATGGTTATGGAACGCTGATTGTCAGCGTTCATTTGAAGGAATCAAGCAAAGCTTGATGCAATCGCCCATATTGGCGATTGCGGATCAAGACAGACCATTCCATGTGGTCTGTGACGCCAGCGATTTCGCAATCGGCTGTGCGTTAATGCAATACGATACAGATGGCGCGGAGCGCGTCGTCTGTTACCAATCGCGTCAGCTGCAACCAGCTGAACGCAATTATCCAGTGCATGACAAGGAACTCCTTGCCATGAAATATTCATTGGCTAAATTTAGGGTCTACCTCCTAGGAGATAGACCGTTCATCGTATATACGGACCATGCGTCATTACGCACGGCCGTCAATAGCCCACACCTCTCGCAAAGAATGGCGAGGTGGCTATCCTTCTTCGCGGAGTATAACTTCTCCGTCGAATATAAACCAGGACGACTTAATGTCGTCGCTGATGCGTTATCACGCCGACCCGATTTCGAGTCAGCAGTGCACCCCAACAGTAAAAGTGATCTTACTGTTGCAACACTCACTACGAGTGTTCCATCATCAACCTTAGTTGATGAAATAAAGAAAGCCTATAAAGAAGATAAGGACCTTCTTTGTCTGATGGATCATTTAATGAATCCATCCGATAAATCTTTTAAAGATCTACCGGCTTTATATCGATCGTCATCCGATCGATACACAACACGTAACGGCTTATTGTATTACACAGCCGTTACCGGCGACACCCCACGTGTCGTCGTCCCGACTCACAATGATTTGCGCTTGCGCATCATGTATGAGTGTCACGATGCTCCAACAAGTGGACATCGTGGACGTGAGAAGACTTACCTCACGGTAAGTCGATACTTTTACTGGCCCCGCCAGTATCAGTTTGTGCGCAAGTACATTGGTGCTTGCGAGGTATGTCAACGGGTGAAGCCTAGCCCTTCATCCCGTGCACCTCTTCAACCTCTACCACTTCCGGCAGAATGTTGGCAGTCTGTATCTATGGACTTCGTCTTCGAATTTCCCGAAGCCGATCCCAAAAACAATGGGATCCTTGTTTTTATGGACAGATTCAGCAAAGATGGTACATTTTGTTGCAGTACCCAGAGTCAATCACGGCTCCGGGCTGTGCCCGTGTTTGTATCGACACGGTATTCAAGCTCCACGGCTTACCCCGCGAACTAGTCTCCGATAAAGATCCACGGTTCACGGCGGAGTTTTGGCAATCCGTGTCCCGATCTCTCGGAGCACGGCTGACTATGTCAACATCCGATCACCCAGAAACGGACAAACAGAACGCGTAAATCGTGTCCTCGAAGAGATACTTCGAGGTTACGTCCAATCGTATCCGAATCGGAGCGACTTTTTACCGATGGTCGAATTCGCCATCAATAATTCGGTGCATGCGTCTACAACGCATACACCGTTCTTCGTGAATGGCTTACGCCATTCTCGCATACCCACCCAATTAGAGGGATCCTCTAGTTTAAGGGCGCGGTGGACTCGCACGAGCAAAACCATTTCTGGCTCATGCTCATCACGCGTCGCAGTTAACAACGCGAGTGATGTCGATGTCGAAGAAATTGACATCGAAGATGAGAATGAGCTCATGGCAGTACGCACAAAGCGTACTGAAAAAGACAAAACAAATAAGTCAGCAGAAGCATTTCTGCTAACTCGAGAATCAATAATCCGTTTCGTTTAGGTTTCCATTGCTAACGCTGGGGACCGACAGAAACGGAATGCAGTTAAAAATGGAAAAGCAAATGTTCATTCATTTAAAATTGATGATCTATGCTACTCTCTCTACGGTAAACCTACCTAAGCGTTAAGTCAATAATGTGGGTAGCAGTAAACTACTATCGAAGTTCATTGGGGCTTTCCGTGTACTGCATCGCAGAGGCAATGTGTACACAATAGAATTGCCACGTAGGATGCGTTCGTTGGCTCCACCCGTACCATCAGTACGCGCATTCTTCCGAGGACGGATTTGGCCACCCCTTTCAAGAATCCCTAAAAGATTCCTGTGATCGCGAACCAGATTCTCATGTTGAACCTGGAGTTTCTCATGCCGGCTCCGAATATCCTCGAAACTGCGATGAGCTAACGACATCTCATCGCGAAAAGCGTGATATTTCCGTTCGTACTCCAACATGGAGTACGCACTCTTCGATTGGTCTTCCAACCGCTCGATATGGTGAGCCTGCACCGTCTGCTCCAACGAGCGACGCTTGCCGCGCTCGTGGTCAAGTCCCTCCTCCAAATCATGGAGGAAGTGATCGATTTGTCGATCGTCGACATTAGATCTGACACATGGGTCGGATTTAATTTTCCCTCCTCCACCACAACCATTGGTGGATTCCCACGGTGGTCAACGTTTCCTTGTGGAACGTATGCAGAATCACCGTGATGTGAAGGGGCAGCGAACGTGTTATCTTGTTCGCTGGCGTGGATATCCATCTTCACATGACAGCTAAGAGCCTCGTTCCCAGCTGGTTGCTGACGTTGGGGGCCTCTTTTGTCAGTATGACGAGACCCATCCGATTGTTCAGAAGGCCCATCGGAAAACACGCGCCCCTGGCGCCTGTGAATAAATTGCAAAACGTCAATCGCATCCCGCATCTCAATAGAGATGCGAGCCCTTCCCCAGGGCGAAGAAATGGAATAGACATCCCCAATTACCCTCTTCGAGTTGTCAACACAACACGGACAGCGATCACGCCACGCGAGGCATGGAAGCCCAGCCTCACGTGACAACCGATTCAATTTATACTTTACACCGGTTGGAGTTCGTTTCTCAAACTTAACGTCATTCGCGTTAAGTTTAGTCGACCTCCAAAGAGGGGTCGCATTCACGTGGTGAATCATCACACGCACCCGCAACATCGAGTGTTGCGAGTGGAAGATACTACGGCAGACGTTTCGTCTGCCGCAAGAGATAACAGTCCGTCCCGCAGCTGCACGAACCGAAGCCGAATGCGCAGCACTATCAACACCCCGCATGAATTTGTTTTTCATGCGATGAAATTTAAAATGATGGTTCTGACCAATCAACATCATTTTTAAATTAAGTGGTCAAATAGTGACCACTCCATCCAATGACAGTCAGAGTGATTGTCATCTAAGGGAGGGCTGATGTAACGGGGTGTATCGTTACATGAAATTAACACTTAACGTTTGTTAATTTATATATTATCTAAAAGGTAGATAATATTTGGAGGAAATTACTTTATATAGCAATGTTCATAAATCTTATCCATAAATAGGTATAGACCATTATGCTATTAAACCCGCAGACTAAACAACTGTAGATGTAAACAAAAGAGAGAGAGACAGATAGGATAAGATAAGATTTCAATTGCATGTTTAGTATTTGTTTATAATTAAGTTGGCGTCAACAGATAGAAATAGAGACACTTAATCATATTAATACAGTTTTCATTTAACCCTCTTTGAGAGACAGATAGGATAAGATAAGATTTCAATTGCATGTTTAGTATTTGTTTATAATTAAGTTAGCGTCAACAGATAGAAAAAGAGACACTTAATCATATTAATACAGTTTTCATTTAACCCTCTTTGAGCTAGTTGCCTTAAAGAGAAATCTTCCTCTGCACGTACTAGTGTACGTAAAATAACGTAAGGCACCACTCTCGCAACTGAAACAGTGCGAAGTGGACTTGTACTGAAGCAGTACAAGTCGTAATGCCCCGTCAGATGATAGAGCTGTGGTCCTCGGATGGACCAGGTGTAACGGGGCACTGCCGACTTGTTCTGCTTCAGTACAAGTCCACTTCGCACTGCTTCGGTACAATTCCACTTCGCACTGCTTCAGTTGCGAGTCCACTTCGCACTGCTTCAGTTGCGAGTCCACTTCGCACTGCTTTAGTACAAGTCCACTTCGCACTGCTTCAGTGCGAGTGGTGCCTCACGTCACTTCACGTACCCTAGTACGTGCAGAGGAAGACTCTCTTCAAAACACTGCATTAAGGAGGGTTAAATGCAAACTGTATTTAATATAGTTAGGTTCTTCTGTTTCTCGTACCAACTTAATTATATACTAATACAAAACATGTAATAAAGTCTTATCCGTCTCTTTGCGCGCACCCAGTGCTGACTGGACCGCGGAGCAAGTTGATATAATGGCCTATATCTACCAATGGATAAGCTTTTCCGAATACTACAATGTAAAGTAATATCCTCCAAATTTTATTTACCTTAAGTTCTTACATTTTCGATGCAGTAAAGCTTAAACTGTTATTTGTAGGTGGAGCTGAAGTTGGCGGGGAAAAATTTCTCCCTGTTTAAATAGATCGCACCTACAGAGTGTCTGGTACCCGCGCGGCAAAACTCGCAGTTGACAAGTTCCAGTGGAAAGCATGTTCTACTCGCAGATCATCCTAGCGAAAAAGGGTCCGCTGGGCAAGATCTGGCTTGCTGCGCACTGGGATAAGAAGCTCAACAAACAGCAAATTTTCACTGCCGATATCCGCAGCTCTGTACAAAGCATTGTGGACCCACAAGTGCCGCTTGCTCTCCGCGTCACGGGCCACCTCTTGCTCGGCGTCGTGCGAATATATTCGCGCAAAGTCAAGTATCTCTACTCGGACTGCAGCGAAGCACTTGTAAAGATTAAACTGGCGTTTCGCCCTGGTGTCGTCGACCTCCCTACTAACAATCAGCAAGCGTCGTCACATGCTATCAACGTCTCGAACTTTGGTGAATTTGAGGCCGAAGTGACCTATTCCATCGAGTAAGTCAATATGAACACTAATGAAAGGTGTTATGGTTTATGATATTCTAAATGAGACACGCACTGGTGGATGTGCAGGACGGCAGTTATTCCGTCGCTGGAAGAATGGATTGCTGCATCCAGTCAAACCACGGCAAGACGCCAGGACATTACATTAGCGGATCCACTGGACCAGACAAGCAAATTGAATGCGTTTGCAGAGCGAGGTAGGATATTCGTGGTCCCTCTCTTCTGGCATTCGTTTTTTAATGCACAGTATGGCGTAGATATGATTGCTTTGGAGGATTCGTTTGGAGGAGGAGAGGGCGACTGGCAGGCTTTTGACTTGGACGACAATGGCGGATCTTCGATGCTGCAAAGTAGTACTGTAAGTGACATTGAAGTCGCGCGAGAAGCAGATGTATTACGATTGCCGCTGGACGAGTCGATGGAGGCTCGAGAGAAGGCTATGAACCAGAGTTCTATTGCAATGGAAGAAGAGCAAGCCGTCTTTACGTACAATGACGCGTCGTTTGACATACCAGCCGAAGCGACCATGGATTCAATCGACGCTTCGACCCCGGCGCTCGACATTAGTACCGACTTAAAAGACAGCATCGTTGGTTCATCGCGAACGTCCCTTGATGCTGCGTTAGGAAATCTCGAGGTGGAAGCACTGAGGTCTACAAAGAAGAGAAAGATTGTTCGAGATACCGTCACAGAGCTCACGTCAGCGTTTGTAAAACAAGGCATGGAGGATACGTCGGATATTACCTGCATACGAGATCCTGTGTCCTACATGGCGGAGAACAAGTGGGAAGTCCAAAAACAAAAAGCGGACCTGTTTACGCGGCCATGTCTTAGCTCAATGGCGGACGAGCTACTACAGATGTTTGAGATGACGATGCGACAGCGAAAGTTTCCATTTAAAACCAAGCAGGAGGAGTCAACAGAAGCGGAAGACGTGGAGCTAACGCGTCGGATGAGTGCTACCTCACGCTTGAGCACCACTTCGGTACGTACGGACTGCAATCGACAACGAGAAACGTTTGTGACTTATAAACCGTGACTTAGACTGGGCTGGATGTGACGACGGGGTCGTGTGATGCCTCGATGTTGCACGATGTCGACGACGGAAGGCAGCAATATGATCTTGCTGATATGGACCCAACGCACGAGTACGTTTAAGTATATTGTGATTGTGGGGATGATGAGAGCTCACGACGAGATGCTGATCTTTCTACTCAGGGAACGCATTGACGATGGGTTTCCATTCGATGACGTTGGTAATCCATTTGAGCCTGAAGATCACCCTGAGCTGAACGATTCAACTGTGGACATTGAGCTAGGCGCGGTGAATGATATACGAAGCGATGCAAAGGAGGATGCAGCTACGTCGGCTCACCACAAGTGGCATCCACATACTGTAAAAGTGATGAAAGTGTTACGCCAATCGCTTGGTGACAAGGAAGAAGTGACGTACAAGCAGTTGACAAAAAAGACTCGTGACCGACGAACAGCAGCTGCGTTGTTCTTTGAGCTTTTACAATTAAAGACGCTTGACTATATTGATGTGAAGCAAGCAGCTCCATATTCGGATATCACGATATCAAGAGCCACACGTTTTGTTGAGCATATTCCAGCTATCAGTCAAGACGTACGTTAGTACTTGGGGGCATTGTGTCATGCGTGTCTTTTAAGTAAGGCTAATAAAGCAGGTAGTAGTCGGACACTTCACCGCTAAGTTGACAGCGCTTTGAAATTCGTTTGCAGTGTGTGTAGCTGCGTCAGAGCAAGGCTGTGACCGGTGTTTGTGAGTTTAATTCGCGTTTTTAAGCTGTTGTGTAAGGACAAGTGGGACAGGATTGGTCACTTAATAACATTTTGCTAGTATGGCAATTCGGACGATAGATTAAGCCGATTCTCGGTCAACTTCGTACGATAGTTCATAGTTGATATTGCAAACGTTTCGGGCTCAATTAACGTATTGTATGCTTTTGAAAATCATAACTAGAAAAGATTAAAGTCCAAAGGTTGTGTGAGAGAAAGCTTTAGCATAACCAAATGCTAACAAAATGGGATGGACGACTTCTCACAAACGATATCAACTATCTTGCCTTCCTTCAGGACTATTGAGTCGACGATTGACTCGATATTCAATGTTATTAAAAACAGTATTAAAACTCGTAGGAAAGTTAGCGTAACAAAAAGGAATTTCACAAATTGTGCACTGTCGGAAGGACGTTTTTCCAATTCTCTCGTGGCGTCGCAAAGCAAAAAATGTCATGACTTTCTTTGGTTTGAACTCAGCTGAGCACCACGTCGTTGCGACAGCAACACTACATGAGTTACGAATCTATTTCCTGTGTATTAGTGACATAAACTCGCTCCGAGTGCGAGGGTCACTCTTAAACACACCAAGCACGGAGCTCGTGACGGTACTCGCTCCACTCTTTTCTACACCGCGCATGACCATGCACATGTGAGTTGCCTCAATGACCACCGCCACGCCCTTGGGCTCAATGACCCCCATAATTGCGTTGGCAATTTGTTTTGTCAGCCGTTCCTGCACTTGTAGACGACGCGCAAAGACCTCACTAACCCGTGCGAGTTTGCTTAGTCCCAGTACTTTTCCATTCGGAATGTACCCAATGTGCACTTTCCCTGTAAAAGGTACCATGTGATGCTCGCACATGGAGTAGAGATCAATGTCTCGCACAATGACCATTTCATCGTGGTCCTCTTCGAACACGGCTTCGTTCAATACGTCGGCCAGGGTTTGGCCGTAGCCTTTGGTATTGTACAATAAAGCCTTGGCCATGCGCATCGGCGTCTTGACAAGTCCCTCGCGTGTCGGATCTTCTCCAATGCACTCCAGCAGTGTAATGACAGCTCCTGCCATTTTTTCGAGTTTCTCCTGGTCCTTGTCGTAGTCATTCGGTGATCGGGAGCGCAGTGTCAAGGACAGTTGAGAAAGTACGTCTTCTTTATTTGATACTGGATTATACTTTTGTACGACGTGGGATTTAACGGCAGTAGCTTGAATGAGGAACGCGTCATTTGAATGCAAGTTGTGCTCGGAGGTGCTTGTAAGCGAAATGGGAGCCATTGCACTGGCCAGGGGCTATTCAGACCCGGTTGTCCCTTTTGCAAAATGTTTTATGGTTGGTCTTGATAATTTAATTATTATTTATTGACTGAAAAGGTCTACTTGAAGGCTTCGACTTTGACTTGGGGTTTGTAAGGAATGAGGAGTGATTGGCTACATCTGCTGATCTGTTTTAGTAAACCACGAAATGAGGAGGTCCGGAGATGATGGCGTCGGTAATGGCGCTGGTAGAAAAAGAGTAGGCGAGCACCATGACGGAAGCTTTAACGTGTATATGTCGCATAAAGTCCAAAAGTTAAGAGGACAGAATGAAAGCTTTGCCGCGGCGATGTCTTCTTCGCCTTGTGGCAACAACACCACAGCCATCTTCCGAGGCGTTCATGTATACGTGGACGGGTATACAGTACCCAGCAAGGAGGAAATTCGGCAGCTTATGTTGCTGCATGGTGGAGGCTTTGAGCATTATGATACAGGTCGTGTAACGCACGTAATTGCGACTCATCTGCCAGCGTCAAAATTGCTTCAACTTCAGTAGGTGCAACTTGAAGTTGAAGGAAAGAACTTTACTGATTGCTGAATGTAGGAAAGCTAAAAAACCTTTGCCTGTCGTGCATCCAGACTGGATTCTACAGAGTATTGAGCAGAACAAGCTCTTGCCACTGCAGCGATTCCTTTACACAGGCTTGAGTGATCCAACGCAGAGCAGCATTTTGAATTTGTCGAATTCCGAGGTGTCTGTTGAAAAAACTGATGACGATATATGCTTAGACGCTGCAGTTGAAGCAAGTGAGCGTAACGATAATGACGATAATGATGAGGATCAGTTTCAGATGGTTGAGAGCCCAAGTATTGTGCGCAATAGAAACTCAACGCCTAAATTGCGGACCAATTCTACAAAAGATGGCCCTGATTTTGTCCGACACTATTTCGCGAAGTCACGATTGCATCACATTGGCACGTGGCGAGCTACGTTTCAGCAAAAAGCGGCCGAGTTCCAAGCCGCATATAAAGGACCAGCGGTGACGAAGGCCTCAGTATTGTCGAACAACCGAGTGATTCTACATGTTGATATGGACTGTTTCTTTGTGGCAGTTGCTGTACGAGGAAAACCAGAATTAAAGAATGTACCTGTTGCTATTGCGCATTCGGACAAGGCTGGATCGTCTGAAGTTTCTTCTTGCAATTACTTGGCCCGAGCCAAAGGAGTCAGTGCAGGGATGTACATGCAACTTGCAAAAGAAAAGTGTCCAGAATTAGTTGTACTGCCGTATCAATTTGATGCGATCCAGCGGGTATCGTTTCAAATATATAAAGTGTTTTTCTCTCATACGCCTTATGTGCAAGCGATAAGTTGTGACGAAGCATTTCTTGAATTTGGACATGAAACGAATGGTATGGTGAAGGCTGAGACGATTCGTCAAGAAATTCACGAGCAGACTGGTTGTATTGCGAGCGTGGGGGTTTCTTTTAATATGCTTTTAGCAAAGCTTTCGTCTACGAAAGCAAAACCTGATGGAATTTTTCAACTCGCTACATTGACTCAAGCAGAAAATTTTTTACTTTCACGTACTGTTCGTGATTTACCCGGTGCTGGACACGTGACAGTTGCAAAGCTTGAAGCTATTGGGATTCAAACTGTGCAGCAATTAATGCAACTGACAAAAAATGAATTGATACAGTCTGTTGGGAAAGCTTTTGGTGAAATGCTTTACAACTATGCTCGAGGAATTGATACGCGTGCATTATCGATGGAGCTTAACATGATGCGGAAGAGTGTCTCTGCAGTCGTGAATTTTGGCATTCGCTTTGAAAAGTGGGACGATGCGACGGTATTCTTGATGGCTCTTGGCGAGGAACTTGGCTTGCGGCTTCGTAATTTAAAAGTGCGGGCCCAATGCTTGACACTATTAATAAAAAAACGCGCAGAAGGCGCCCGTATCGAACCGTCTAAATTCATGGGTCACGGTATTTGTGACAACTTTTCAAAAAGCCACGTGTTACCTCAAGCAACAGATGATGACGTCGTTATTGGAAAAACATGCATTGAGCTTCTTCGGCAATTTGACTTTCCGAGTCACGAGCTTCGAGGAGTTGGTGTGCAAGCTACAAAATTGATTTCCGATATTTCGATCGGTAACCAGCGACGGGGGCAGCTATTCACGGCGTGGCTGGAAGATTCTGCGCAGAATTCAAAGGATGCAGCCGGTTCAAATAGTACTTCTTCAAAAACAATTGCAAGTAGAGCTGGATCGAATACGGATACAAATACAAACGAATTTGAGGCCACCACTTTTTCTCAAATCAATATGGAGGTGTTGGAAGAATTGCCAAAACACATTCAGAGAGAGGTCTTAGCTTCTTATAAACACGATGTACCCCGTCCGACTAATATACAACTGAAACACAATGGCAAGGCACCACTACGACGCAAACAGCGGGCGCGTAATATTTTTAGCTCCAAGTCCAATAGCAAACTTGCTCGTCATGCGCATTCGTCGGGCAAAGAGAAATCTGGCAGAGACAATGCACTTAATGACATTCGCATGTCCCAAATTGACTCGGAAGTTTACAATGCCCTTCCGTATCAAATACGAAAAGAAATTGATCGATATGCCAAAAAACGCACTTCAACTTCACGTGTTGCTATGATTCCGAAGCCCATACTTGGCATTAATGAAGCAGTGCATAAAACATCAGCCTCTAGTGTTGTCTTACCAACGATTAAAATGCTGTTTGAAAACCTTCTTCACAGTCTTCAAATGGCTACTTCCGCAGATGATAAGCACAGGGCGACCAGTAGCACTCAAGCACCTTCTAATGCATTTGATGCACTATATTCGCGCATCTTGGTCGAGGTTGAAAACCGATCACTTGACGAGGTGTTGCGAATGCTACGTTTCGTTCGACGGAAGTCTAATGCAGCCATTTCAACCGAGTTAGATGATAAATTGAAGCGTGGATTTAATCACATCCTTGGACTTGTGAATCAGGATATTCAGCGATGCTTTAATGGAGTGTTGCCACCGCGACTAGTTGCACCGCTGTAGCGTTTGTAGTAAGTTAGTCGAAGTTGACTGATCTCGGATTTACAATAAAATATAACTGTAGAGTACTGACAGGTACGAATTTAGTTAACACGAAAGTTAAAGTTTATGCAAAGCCAACTATGCCTAGATGATAACCTTTAACGAGTCTCATTATTCCCCGTATATTTCACAATGTTGTGGTCACTATGTACTCCTCAAAACATTGTAGATTAAGAACCGGTAATAAAATCATTGGATAGCAAGCTCCACCCCCTCTATCTCCCAATCGCGACGAAATCACTCAGGAATCTACAGGTGAAGACGGGAAGATGGCTGCTAATATCTCTAAGAAGCGCAAATTCGTTGCTGACGGTGTGTTCTACGCGGAGCTAAACGAGCTCCTCCAGCGTGAACTCTACGGAGACGGCTACTCTGGAGTCGAGGTGCGCGTGACCCCCATGCGCACTGAAATTATCATCCGCGCCACTCGAACGCAGGAGGTGCTTGGTGAAAAGGGCCAGCGCATCCGAGCCCTCACGTCTGTAGTGCAGAAGCGTTTTAACTTTCCCGATGGAGCAGTAGAACTCTACGCGGAGCGTGTGGCTAACCGTGGCTTGTGCTCGCAAGCTCAAGCTGAATCGCTTAAGTACCGGCTGCTCGGCGGTCTTGCCGTTCGTCGTGCTTGCTACTCGGTCGTGCGCTTTATTATGGAGGCAGGAGCCAAGGGTGTACAGGTCGTTGTGTCTGGAAAACTTCGCGCTCAGCGTGCCAAGGCCATGAAGTTTAACGAAGGCTACATGGTCAAGACGGGTAATGCCTCGCAAGAGTACGTTGACACGGCTGTGCGTCACGTGCTAATGCGTCAGGGAGTGCTTGGCGTCAAGGTCTCGATAATGCTGCCACATGACCCTACGGGCAAGGTCGGTCCCAAGCGTGCTCTCGATGATGTGGTCACGATTATGGAGCCAAAAGAGGAAGTTTACCGCCCATACGTGGAGCCATCGAATCCTATTGTGCCTGTAGCCCCCGTGGCCACGTCTCCTGCCCCTGTGGACCCCATGTACCAGTCTACGGCTTAAATAGGAACTTAATTAATCCGAACGTCTATCTCTTCCTGAATCGCCATCTTTTCAATCGTATTACTTAGTTTGAGCTCCATGGAAAACGATAGTCGTCGCGAGTCCTGTCGTCGGTGCAATCGCCCACTTTGCGTCTGCTATTGCTCCTCGCTGCCGTCTGTCCCGCTTGTGACCGATTTGACGCATGTACTGGTGCTGCAGCATCAGCATGAAAAGGAACGACGCGGGGCGATCTCGTCCGTGCCGGTATTGGCCCAGACGATCGCAAATGTGACGCTCGTGACGGTCGACGCTTCATGCGACTGTGGTCCAGGCCAACATGAGCAGCTCGATGCGCTCCTGTACAATGAAAACGGCGAATTTGATGCTGCAATGATCTTGTATCCTGCGAAGCATGCAGAGCCATTGAAAAAACGCATTGACTGCAAGACTGAGCGAGTACTGTTAATCGTGCTGGACGGCACGTGGAAAGAAGCCAAGAAGATTGCGCGCCGAAACGCGCCGCATTGGGAGAACGCAGCAAACGAGTGGGCGAGACGAGGGAGGCGACTGCAGTTTGTTTGCCTTGACAATGAGAGCCAACGAAGCATTTATGGCGGTCTAAGGCGGTAAGAATTGAATGGAGTGAATCTAAACGTAGGGATTGATTGGACTTCTTATTGTGCAGCGAGCCAATGGCGGGCTGTATGTCGACGCTGGAAGCCGTGGCGTCGACGCTGAGAATGCTCGAGTCGGACACGACTGGAGGTCAAGTGCATGATGCACTGTTGCATGCGTTTCAAGGGATGGTATCGATCCAACAGCAATTTCAAGCACGTGGGGAGAAAGCCAAGCTGAAGCTGTATAATGGCATTTCAAAGGCGAAAGCAATTGAAGCAAAGCGATGTAAACAACAGCAGCACCAGACAAGCGTTGATACGAAGGCAGTGAAAGACGACGTGGCGCGCGTACATCGGGATTACGTCTTCTACACTAGCTACATGGATTATCGTCAGCAGCAGCAGCTCACTCGATATGTAAGCTCTTCTGTGCCTTTTAATTGTTTTTAAGCTTTTATGTCACTAGTATTTTTTTAAATAGGGTAATGTGGTCACGTGTACATACGACCAAGCCAGAGCTTTTTGCATCGAGCTTAATCGCGAACGAAAGCGTGGTCAACGTGTTGCTATGCTCCCACGGGACGTCTTTGAAAGTATTGTCAACAAAGCCGCGATGCGCTGTGACTAATAAGAACAACGACGATACACTTTGATGCCCCCAGCTCGTTGCTACACTAATCCCACGTTTCTCGAGTCTTCCATGCAGGTCCATAAGTAGCCAAAAGTATAAGTAGAGTCGGCTTGAAAGCTTTTCGTTCAATAATACTTATGCATCTTGGTCATTCTCGAACGATCATGGCCCTGCTGCAATGCCAGCCTCTTTGGCTGGCCACTTTATTGCTTCGTGCTATTTCCAGTACGTTTGCAGCGGCGTCAAAAGCCATAGCCTTCTATGATGACAGTACGTGCACGGACGTACCTTTGAGTATGCAGGTGTCCAACTCATCATTGACTTGTACACCACACCCATGCACTCGTGTCGAATTTGGAGCCACTGTATACCACTACAATACAGCATGCATGAACATGACCACGGACTCGCGAGAGTACATTGCAGGAGCCTTTACCGGCGCAAGATACATCATTGTCGACCAGTTTCAACACCAAAATTGCAAGCTAGAGACATACATTGAAACCCACGCTTTTCAAGATCTGGCTCATTGTGTGCCTTATACCATCTCCTCGGTTTCACGAGGGCCCGATACCTCTATTATTGCCACCATTATTGACGATAATGCAGTCAATGTCCAATTCTTTTCTTCCACCAACTGCAGCGTCCAGCCGCAATCCATCGTTCCACCAGATTTAAATGCATTGGCGTCCCACACGTGCCACCGAGCCCGTTTGTTTGCAATCGGAACGAACGTGAGTCATTCGTTTCGCAGCAATAAATCCTTAAACACGTCGTCATCCGGCATAGCCGTTGAGCCTCATTATTCCATCGAGACAATCGAGAGCTTCCACAGCGTTTCGTCCATTGGTGCAATTCTAGTTGTCGCTGGAGTGCTACTTGGTGCTATCGGCCTTGTTACGTGGAAATGGCAATCAAGAAACCGGACACTCGAACATGCCACAAGACTCACGGAATTGATGCACGACAGCGTTGCAATGTTAGAGACAGATGAGGTAGTGTACTTGTCGAAACCACAACGTGGTCATCCGCTCCTTCCAAATAACAATAGCACGTTCTTATCGTATCGAGAGCAATCGACTTTGCGATCGCTTGCTCGCTCGAACTTGAGCTTTTTATTTCAACGTCCTGGCTCCTTGAAGCTTGGATCGTCGATGATTCCAGAATCAAGCAAATCACATCGTCCATGGGAAGACGAATGCGTCGTCGCGGCTCGCATTCCTCGCGACCAGGTCGTGATTGTTCATGTACTCAGTCGAGGAGGCTTTGGAGTCGTCTACTCAGGTCTGTACCTTGGACACCATGTCGCCATTAAGATGCTGTTGCCCGAGACTCGGCGCAGTCTTTTGCATGTGGTCGACTTACTGGCGGAGGTCAAGCTTATGGCGTCGATGGAACACCCTCATATTGTCAAGTTTATTGGAGTCGCGTGGGACTCGTTGGCTAATATGTGTCTAGTGTCAGAGTTCGTGGCAGGAGGAGACTTAAAAGCCTTGCTCCGTGATTACGAGGAGCAACAGTACTTAAAGGGGTTTAATTTCGACAAACTTAAGATCGCTCTGCATATTGCTTACGCACTTACGTACATGCATTCAATGGACCCTCCCATTATCCATCGGGACCTCAAGTCCAAGAACATATTGCTTCACGAGAATCTAGATGCGAAACTCACGGATTTCGGTACGTCACGTGAGCGAGTGAATGAGTCCATGACTGGAGGAGTGGGTACGTGTTTGTGGATGGCACCTGAAGTGATGCTTGGTGACCGGTACGATGACAAGGCCGACATGTTTTCGTTTGGAGTCGTCTTGTCGGAACTAGACACGCACTTGATTCCGTACTGGCATGCCAAAGATCCCAACGACTTAAGCCGAAAGATGCCCGAGCCCGCAATTTTGCAATTGGTGGCCTCAGGGAAGCTTCAGGTTGAGTTTTCAAAGGATACGATGCAAGCCGTAAAAGAGCTGGGCCATGCATGTGTCTCGTTAGATGCGACCAAGCGACCAACAGCCTCCCAGGCGCTTTATAGGCTTCATACGATACGAGCAAAAGCCGTAGAGCAAATTGGCAATCGTATCACGTAAGCGACATTTGAGTACCTTAACATTGAGGACATAGTGTAGCAAATAGATGTGTCTCTTCTGGGATGAGCCCTTAGGCGTGCGGCTTTTCAAGATAATAGACATATGTTGGTGTACTGGACAGGACAATATTGGAATTATTTTCTGAAGTCTTTTGATAGGTCTTTTTGTCAATGTTTCAGTAGCTAAAAAACGGGATGGACTCTATAAATCAATAGTTGCAGAACTTTTTATATAAATTATTAAGACTTTATAGTGGTCTGACGAAATATTTTGAAAATTAAGGAAAAATGGCTTCCACGAAGCGGCAGCGCATCGACCTTTTGATTGAACGAGGGAATCTGCTTGCCAATCAAGAAACATCATCGGAGCCGCCTGATTCGCCACAAAGTTGCGCGACGGCACCACTCTATTCACCGCGGCGTTCGTCGTGGACGTCCCAGGAAGACGATAAGCTCAGAAAGCTAGTACATCAACTCGGCCCAAGTAAATGGAGTGAAATTGCCAAGCAATTTCCTTTGCGGGATCGCAAACGATGTCGAGAAAGGTATGTGAATCACCTAGTTCCGTCGCTGTTGCCAGTATTAAGTGCATGGAGTTTCGAGGACGACGAAAGATTGTTACAATTGCAGCGTACGATAGGATGTAAGTGGGCAAAGATAGCTGAAAAGATGGACGGCAAAAGTGCTGCAAGTGTTAAAAATCGAAGTCTTCTTTTGGCCAGAAGGGAATCGGACAAGCAGTACACAATCAGGAAAGCACTGCCACAACGTTGGCTAAAGACTGAGAATGACAAGCTTCGAAATTTAGTGGCAACACACGGAGCGAAAAATTGGCTCTTTATTGCTTCGCAATTGCCTCGACGTACTGACGTGCAGTGTATACAGCAATGGTACCGAATTGTTGACGACAAGGTGGTGAAAGGCAAAGGAATGTGGACGCCGAGTGAAGACCGACTATTGATTGAGAAAGTTATGGAGCATGGACGTAAGTGGACGAAGGTAAGTTTGTCGAGTGGCCATTTCGATGTAGAAAGATGTAGTGATAGCAATTCTAGATTGCTGCGTTTCTGCCAGGTCGGATTGGAAAGCAGTGTCGCGAACGATTTCTGAACCATTTGGACCCATCAGTCAGTACGGTAAGGGATGAATTTGCGCCGATCTACGAGCTTCTGTGCTGACTTCGTTATCACGGCAGGCACCTTGGACGATTGCGGATGATGAGACCTTGAGCAAAGCAATTCATTTATTTTCAACGCAATGGGTTTTGATTGCAAAGTGGTTGCCGGGGCGGAGCGAGAACGCGATCAAAAACCATTGGTACTCTAGCCAACGGCGTTGCATGCGAACGGAAACGTCAGGCCGAGCAAAAGCCGAGGTCAGATACATTTGTAAAAATTAAGATTCAATATTGCTTTTGTAAATTAAAAGGTAATACAACAACACCCACTCTTATGTTTCTCTGGCGAAGTTGCTGCTAAAACAATTATTGTCTAATTTAAAAATATCTTTAAAAAAAATATAGTCTTCGTCGAAACAACGTAGTATACGTGTAGCTTATATAATATGGACTTTATTCACCTCAATTCCCTAAAGTGATTGCCTTGAGCTTTTCATATGTCGAATTTATGATTCCCCACGAAACGAGGGAACGAAAAAAATTCATCTGTACGCCTCGATACAACCGCTTTACGCTACACCCGCGCTCTTTGTACGTCAGCTGAAGTGCCTCCCATGGCCCTATAAACGGTTGCCCATACACACTCTGCATCCGCGTTCGGGCCACTAAACGTCCGTACAAATAAAAAGCTTATTAGTAAAAGCAGACGCACCCCTTTAATCAACACAGATTTACCATTAATAGGAAACGTAAATGTGCTAATCACAGCACCGAGCATAGCACCGCATAAAAAGTCATTGGTCATCATAGCTGTCGCAGTATCACCTCGCGGAAGCGTCTCTCTCACTGGCCCTCTGAGCCCAAAGAAGAGTATATTTCCTGGTCCATTGCGGCACAAAATGGCGGAGAGTCCTCGATAGTGCTCTCTCAGCCCGTACTTGTTGATATGGAGCATAGCGTCGTACGCACCGGCAATTTTCTGATTAAATTTAGGTGTTTGAAGCAATGTCTGTGCTCGCTATATAAAAGGAATTGTCAGTAACCGAGGCCTCTCATCTCTTGTCTCCTCATATTCTCACACACCTCAAATGGAGCCAACACTGCCTCAGACGTGCCTGCCATGCCCGCTGCCATCATACTCAGGCCCTGATGGTCTCCAAATTTCTCCACAAGCAGCTCATCATAGTAGTTGTACAGGCCAAACATAATGCTCTTGGACACCATGGCCTGGAGCAGTGGGGGCTTCACGCCACGGTAAAGCATCAGCCACCCTTCGCTACGCACATTGTCAAACGCCTGCCACGTATTTAGACCGAACAACTAGCAAAATAGACAGCAATTGGGTCCTTCAACACAGCATAATCATTAAATACAACGGACCACCGCACCTGCTGCCGAAACATGACCTTATTTGGCGGAAACGTTACAATAATATTAATTGCAGCCGCAGAGCCACCGCAGACGAACTCACGGAGATGCGGAAAGTGCGCCAAAAAGGAAGCTTGTGCATGAGCTTCGTGATACTGCGGACTCTCCTCACGCTTGTCCACGGCTGTATCGCTGAAGGAATTCTCCATCCTCCAGTCACAAAAGGGCAGATCAGACGGTCCTCATACAAAATCGTTGCTTTTTATTCAAGCAGAATTCTTGAGACATTTTCCCGAGTGTTGCACGATATTAATAGAGAATCAGATTGTCAAATCAAGTTTTAAGAACCGTTACCCACTCCTCACTTTTGGTAAATTCATGTCCGACGTCCTTTATTAATAATATTTTAATTTATTCGTGTAATGGTCTATATTTACCAAAAAGAAGAGCGGTCATGTTTTTTGTTACTGCTACAATATTAACATGTGTAGAGTGATATTGACACTATTATTTATAAAAATGATATTCTTCAGGAAACCATTAAATGCCCCTCCGCTTTGGTATAATCCCCTTCAGTTTAAAATGATTAACTAATTTTATGCATCCATAGAGCTAACGTGGGTATTTCCTTTTGATCACAACCTAGTGCGTGTGCTCATATTACAAAGAGCAACAGAACACTACTCGCGAAGATGTAGAAGTGCAGCAACAGCCAGAAATGTAACGGGGTGTATCGTTACATAAAATTAACACTTAAAGGTTGTTAATTTATATATTATCTAGAGGGTAGAAAATATTTGGAGAATATTACTTTACATAGTATTATTCGAAAAAGCTTATCCATTGGTAGATATAGGCCATTATATATACTGGCTCCGCGGTCCAGTCAGCACAGGGCGCGCGCAAAGATACATATAAGACTTTGTTACATGTTTTGTTTTAGTATATAATTAAGTTGGTATTAAAGAAGATAGAAACTGAAGAACTTAATTATATTAAATACAGCTTAATTTAACCCTCTTTAAAGCAAGTGTTTCAAAAAGAGTCTTCCACTGCACGGTAGAGAAGACGTGATCATAGATGGTATTTCTACGAGTACCATGTTTTCGTCTATGGATCTGATGGATGGATTTTATCAGACCCTTATGCCTGAATGGGACATCCCGTACACAGCAGTGAGCACTTCGATTGGGATGCTCTAGTAATGATTAGTAATGCCACAGGGGCTTTGTAACGCCCCTGCAACATTTAACAGATGTGTAAGAATCTGTTGAGACCGGTGCAAGAACTCGCACCGAGTTACTTCGACGATAAATTCGTCCATAGCCGGGTTATGGACGGAAAGACGGACGTGGAAGTTCATAAAAACCACATTTGTCAGGTTCTTACAATTATGCTGCCGAGATGACAATTTATCTTTCTCGTCTCTTGAAAATAAAGACGAGAACTGGTTATGGAACGCTGATTGTCAGCGTTCCTTTGAAAGAATCAAGCAAAGCTTGATGCAATCCCCATCTTGGCGATTGCAGATCAAGACATACCATTTAATGTGATCTGTGACGCCAGCGGTTTCGCCATCGGCTGTGCATTAATGCAATACGATATGGACGGCGCGGAGCCCATCGTCTGTTTATAATCGCGTCAGCTGCAATCAGCTGACGCAATTAGCCAGTGCATGATAAGGAACTCCTTGCCATAAAATATGCACTGGCAAAATTTAGGGTCTATCTCCGAGGAGATAGACCGTTCATCGTATATACGGTCCATGTGTCAGTACGCCGCCGGCCGCCGTAAATAGTCCACACCTCTCGCAAAGAATGGCGAGGTGGCTTCCCTTTGTCGCGGAGTATAATTTCTTCGTAATATATAAACTAGGACGACTTGAGGTCGTCGCTGATGCGTTAGCACGCCGACCCGATTTCGAGCCGGCTGCGTATTTTAACAGTAAAAATAATCTCACTGTTGCAACACTCATTTCAAGTGTTTAGTCACGTTTCTTGTTTGATGACATAAAGAAAGCCTACGCAGACGATAAGGACCTTCTGCGTTTAATGGATCATCTCATGAATCCATCCGATAACTCTTTCAAACATATAACCATCTTTACAGCGATCGTCATTTAATCGATACACAACACGCAACGGCTTATTGTATCACACAGCCGTTGCCGGCGACACTTCACGTGTCGTCGTCCCAACTCACAATATTTGCGCTTGCGCATCATGTGTGAGTGTCACGATGCATAACAAGTGGGCATCGAGGACGTAAGAAAACTTACTCACAGTAAGTTGCGACTTTAACTGGCCCCGCCAGTATCAGTTCGTGCGCAAGTACATTCGTGCTTGCGAGGTATGTCAACGGGTGAAGCGTTGCCCTTCATCCCGTGCACCTCTCCAGCCTCTACCACTTCCGGCAGAATGTTGGAAGTCCGTATCTATGGACTTCGTCTTCGGATTTCCCTAAGACGATCCCAAAATCAATGGAAATCTTGTTTTTGCAGACAGATTTAGCAAGATAGTACATCTTGCTGCAGTACCAGAGTCGATAACCGCTCCGGGCTGTGCCCGTGTCATTATCGACACGGTATTCAATCTCCACGGGATTCCCCGTGAGCTGGTGTTGGATAGAGATCCACGGTTTACGGCGAAGTTTTAACAATCCGTGTTCCGATCTCTCGGAACACGGCTGACTATGTCAACTTGTGATCATCCAGAGACAGATATTCAGCCGGAACGCGTAAATTGCGTCCTCGAAGAGATTCTTCGAGGTTACGTCCAATCGTATCCGAATTGAAGCGATATCCACGGTTTACGGCGGAGTTTTGGCAATCCGTGTTCCGATCTCACGAAACACGGCTGACTATGTCAACTTGTGATCATCCGTAGACAGATGGTCAGCCGGAACGCGTAAATCGCGTCCTCGAAGAGATACTTTGACGTTACGTCCAATCGTATCCAAATTGGAGCGAGTTTTATCGATGGTCGAATTCGCCATCAATAATTCGGTGCATGCGTCTAGAACGCATATCCATCCGATTAGAGGGATCCTCTAGTTCAAGGGGGGGCACGAGCAAAACCATTTCTGGCTCATGCTCATCACGCGTCGAAGTTACCAACGACGCGAATGATGTCGATGTCGAAGTTATCGACATCAAAGATGCGAAAAATCTCATGGCAGTGCGCACAAAGCGCGCTGAAAAAGACAAAGCAAATGAGTCAGCAGAGGAATTTCTGCTGGCTCAAGAATTCGTAATTCATTTCGTATAGGATTCCATTGCTAACGCAGTGGACCGTCAGAAACCGAATGACCTAGTACTACTCTCTACGGTAAACTTACTTACGCGTTTAGTCACTAATGTGGGTAGCAGTATACTACTACCCAAGTTCCTTGGGCCTTTCCGGGTACTACATTGCAGAGGCAATGCGTACACATTAGACTTGCCACGTAGGATGCGAACGCATCCTACGTTGTACGTTTGTCGGCTCCGCCCGTACCATCAGTACGCGGTCTCTTCCGAGGACGGATCTGACCACCCTTTTTAATAATCCCTAAAAGATTCTTGTGGTCACGAACCAGATTCTCATGTTGAATCTGGAGATTCTCATGCCGGGTTCGAAAATCCTCGAAATCGCGACGGGCTCACGAAAGCTCGTCACGAAGAGCGTGATACTTCCGTTCTTACTCCAACATGGGGTACGCACTTTCCGAACAGTCTTCGAGTTACCAAAAATGATGAAATCAAAGCAATAAGAAACAGTTTCGTAATTTTGATACGGTGAGTCGGCACCGTCTGTTCTAATGAGTGACTCTCACTGCGCTTGTAATTAAAACTCTCCTCCAACACATCGAGGTAGTGGTCGAGATTGTCGATCATCGACTCTAGATCCGACCTATGTGTCGCATCTAATTTTCCCTCCTCCACCACAACCATTTGTGGATTTCCACGGTGGCCAACCTTTCCTTGTGGAACGCATCGTAAGCAACCGTGATATGAAGGGGCAGCAAACGAGTTATTTTGTTTGCTGGCGTGGTATCCACCTTCGCATGACAGCTAAGAGCCTCATTCCCAGCTGGTTGTTGACGTTGAGGGCCTCGTCCGTCAGTATGACGAGACCCATCCGATGGATCACAAGGCCATCGGAATAAACGCGCCCCTGGCGCTGGTAAATCGATTACAAAACGTCAATCGCATCGCGCGCCTCAAAAGAGATGTGAGCCCTTCCCCCAGGGCGAAGAAAGAAGATAAACATCCCCTTTCACTCGTTTCGACACAACACATCTCACGTGAGGCATGGATGTCCTGCCTAAGAAACGACCGACGCAGTTTAAATCTTGCACCGGTTGGAGTTCGTTTTTCATACTTAACTCGAATCGCGTTAAGTCATTAAAGCCCTCTACGCTTGCGCCTATTTTTGTAATGACTGTTCCGAGGTGCATTTAAATGACAGCGCGTACCTCGAGGCCAAGGGCGAGAACGGATTACCATCAGTGAAAATTTTCAGTCGATGGTCGAATTGTTGCTTTGCGTGCACACGACCCCACATTGTGTTTGCAGTTCACAAGGCGACGCGCAATCCAGTATCCCCTGCTTCGCGATTGGAATCTTGCCAAGCGGGTGGCGCGCTACTTAAAGGGCATGAGGTCGATGAAGCTCAAGATGAAAACAATTGAATTTTAGCAAAATGTCGATTATGCTCGAAAGTTAAAGTGACGCCTATTTCGCCGCGTACAAGAATGAAGAAAGTCACCGATCGGAACTTATTTACGTCTCAACCGTATGGCAATAAGCTGGAGTACCAAGAAACAGGCAAGCGTGTCCTTATCGTCGATGAAAGCCGAATTTGTGACGATATCGGAGGTTTCCCGATAGCTTTTCGGCGTGCGGGAAATGTTACGCGAAATTGACGTGGTGCCAAAATTGCCCATCCTAATGCATGTGGACAATCAGGCTGCTATACGGCAGCTTAAGGGTGAAGCGTCGTCCCTCAAGGCAAATATATTGACATTTGTGTCAAATTTGTTTGGAATTTTGCCCGTTGTGGGACTGTGCTGGCACAGTATGTGCGCTCAGAGCAAATGCTAGCTAATTTGCTGACCAAGGCACTCGACACGACCAAGCTCGCTATACTACGTGTGTTAAGTGCATGTCGGATAGGCTTCGCGTCCAATGTCTTCGATATTGCGTTTAACGCGTCCCAGGTTTGCATCAACGAGCTTTTATCTCACTATAATATCGATGCTGAAGAAAAGCATCGAGATAAAAATCTTCCTCAGCGCGAAAGTTTTTTTGCGCTGGGATCAAGGCCATGTAGCTTTGTCGCAATAAATAGAGATCGTTATTGTGAGGAATAGTCAACCCAGACAAGCTACTGACAAACCGTTCGGGCAAAAGGCACGGCTTCTTCTCAAGGGGCAAGACGAGGTATTTCATTGTCTGCACTTCCCTGAGTGGTACCTTCTGAAGCAGGGGTACAAGAACTTTGATTACGATGGTTTATGCCATTGTCATCACCAAGCACAGGGATAAGTGCGGGTGACGGCACGGGAGACGGCTATGGCGATGAGGAATCATCCTCATCGTCGGAGCCAAACATGCTATAGCGAACGCTATTAGCACAACTACCCGATTGAGCCCCCTCATTCGAAGGCTCATAGTCAGCCGCATGACGACGTTCAGGCGACATCTCCACTCTCCCCGAGTCGGCCATTGACTATTGAGAGCCCGTTTCGCGTAGTAAATCATTTATTGACTTCATCTGACACAAAACATAGCCACCATCGTCGTTAGCGCCACTCGCATTCCTAAAACATTGCTCACTTAACCAAGATTCTTAATTGACAAGCTTGAAAGACTTGCGAAGAATCGGTCAACTGCAGCTGTACCAATACCATCGACACGATGGTCATCCACATAGATACCTACCAAATTAATGTCCTTGTCATCGCACTTCAAGTAGAGGCACACATTCGTCACGACCCCATCTTTATGGCCTTGCTCCTCCTGAGCACCGAAAGAGTGCATCATTTGTGTTGCACCTCGAGTCATGTGTTCAGCACGTGTCCATGACTTCGACTTCTTCTTTTCGCTTCGATCTTTCTTAGTTGAGCCTGTCGAACTGATTGGCCTTCGATCTCAAGAGCTCTCTGTAGCTGACTGTGTTGCATATTGTTCAGAGGTTATCGATGTCCTTACGTGCTGCATGACCACATCCGTATTCTCCTTTGCAGATATAGTCTATAGCCCTTGGTTTTCTCGCTGCGCCTGATGGAAACGGCGAATTTGAAACCTCTTTGCAAGCGAATTCTTTCGCGAATCGCGGTATACAGAGCACACAGATCCAAAAACTTAAATTTCACGCAACTCAGGAGCACGCTTCGTAAGTGCCCCCATCGGCGATGCTCGCTTTTCGTTAGTGCTTATTCGGCTGCGATTGAGAGTCTATGACGCATACTCAACCGCATCACCCAAAAACGACAAAGGGAGTCGACTTTCAAATATCATCGAGCGAGCAATTTGAAGTACCGTCCGGTGCATTCGCTCGGTTATTCATTCGATGCTTGACTTCGTGCTTCACTGACTTGTCTTGAAATACCTGTATACTTGCAGGACAAATACGTCACTAGGAGAACTTGGATTACGTACCAGATCCACTATCTCCACGTAAAGTACTTATTCCATCGATATGTCATATATGTATTCACCATCTCTGCGCCTTGCTAGTGCCCGCTTTGTACCATCAACCTTGCGCTCGTGCTTGCCGTTTGACATTATATTGCGCGAGAGCTCTGGCGCGAGATAGACGTCGGTCACCGTACTATCCCTCTTTCACCCTTCAGCTAACACAATATGTACCACGCTACCGACACGTGACAGCTTCACTGAGCCCCTATTAGCCAGATGGCACTCATGTTCGCATAATTATGAATTTTTTTATAACGACAATTGTTGACTAGGTGTCGACTGGATCCACTGCCCAGAATCCATTCGTCGCCAATATTATCGACTACTTCATGTACACGACGTGCAGAGAAAGGTTTTACTTGGACGTGCAGGGGAAGAATTAAAAGTGGACAAGATGGCTTAGCTCTGAAGGTGAAAAAAAGGAAATCTGTATTAATCTAATTTAATTCCTACGTAGTAATACTTCTTATTGTCCTGACTTTATTTCTTAAGCAAGAAACTATCTTGTGGTGACTCGTTGCACACCACCCATTTGCTCGTCTAGCAGCGCTAAACGGGGTTGAATCAAAGATATAAACCAATTTATCAACAAAACTGTCATATGACTGTCACAAATATTACCATGTATGGTATATTGGCAATACAATGTATCAAAATTATATATTCTTCTTCTTTATTTATTTTAAGGTAATATATTTATGCAACGAGATACCTTAATACACCGTTACACTTGTGGTGCTATGTGACGCTGGGTCCTTGCTACGTGGACGTCGTACTTACAAAGTAAGGGTTTAGGGCGTACCAGATGGTCTATTTACAAAGTAATATGCAAGATATCTGAAAATTTCTAAGCCAGGTGAGCAGCGCCGGTGGATGTTGCTCCGGTGGCTGTGCTTGGTTTGATTCCTCACTCGGTGGGAACCCTCTATGTTTGTGCCGGAGAAATTCAAAGGCAAGCGTGTTAGCGCGCTCCTTTGGTTTTCCTCGCAGGACGACTATGGTCGCGTTTGGCAATCGCTCGGAGTTGTCTCAGTGCGGCCTTCCAAATCGTCTGTGCGGTATCCCTATTAGGTCAGCCTCTGCCTCGATATACTCATGCGTTTCTTGTCATCCATATATGAATCGGGCAAATAGAACTGCCTATACACCACACCCTGTCCCATTTTATCTTGATGTCGTCTCCGTCCTCGAGGTAGGCTCATTCAGTTCGATATCTCTCGTTCCGGATGGGGAGTGGGCGCCTGCTTGCACAAAAATATTGAAACTCAGCCAGTCGCTCGGAAGGCCACCTCCCCCCTGTCCAGTGCGCAATCCATTTTCCCAGCTCCTCGCGGCATATGGATATTACCAGAGCATGTGAGTGGATATATCGGGAAACTCCGGACAGGTACCCAACTGCGGACATATTCTGGAGATCGGTCTAGAACCGGTTAAGCTGATTTGTCACCACTCGTTAGTCTGTTTAAATTGGAAATATGTGAGCCCATTTCCGTGGCCCCATAAATGCTTTGGAGTTTGATCAAGAGCTGCTCACTGCCACTCATCGGACTCTTTTGCAGCTCTACGCGTCTCATTGCTTCGTCAAGGATCACTATATTTTTTTAAGGATCGACTAATGTAGGTAATCCTCACTTGGTTTGATTTACTCCACGGAAATCGGTGGATCAACGTGCTTGCTTCTAACACCGGCGTAGGGACGACTGTCATTCACGTGCCTTCTAGTGATTTGAAAAAATGCACTCCCGGTTATCTCTTGTTTAAAGTGACAAAGAGGGCCTGTTTTCGATTTGGTGGTACTTGGTGAATTCTCGTGGATGGATGTGCCCATTCGTCTGTTGTTGCCAGATATACCCTCCGTACGTCCCTTTTGGGGGTCAGAGATGCAATGTGGGGTGTGCGAGCACCACATTCCCAGTTATAATTGCAGGCTTCGACAAAGCACTGCAGTTGCCCATCTGCGCATTTATTTGTTCTGTATGACGTTGGTCGATTCCAGCTGGGGGGAAATCATTACGTACTATGTGGAGCGTGTGCGTTGTATGCAAAAGTCTGCTAGAGGGACGTATGAATTCCGGTTGTACTTAGTTGTTGCGAGCATGCATCCATCTTCCTTCCAGAGGTTATTGCTCCACCGGAAAAGTTCGATGAAGAGGGCGGCTTTGCTGCTCCAGTCCGTATCTCGTTGCTTACTATACCGAGCGCTGGAACCATGATCGCTTGTGTATCTGTGTAGAATTCGTTGTTTAGCCCGTCCGCGCCAGCAGCATTGAGGCGATTTAAGATTTTACTGCCCGAAGAATATCAGCTTCCGTAAATTCCACGATGAGTGATGTATTGTCGCTGTGATTGAGCAGCTGCTCGCTGAAGAATTCGATAAATTGCATGAACTCATTCTGAAGATCATCTGCCGCGATTCCTCTTTGGCTACAGCCTAAAATGGGGGTCCATTCCGATGCCAATTTGTCAACAACCGGTATCAATGGAGTGAATTCGGGCCCATCTACGTGATAAATTTGCGGTTACATGCTGGTCTTGTTCCCAATCCGAGACGCGTTTATATTGCCGCCGCAGTCTATTATCTTGGAATCGCTCAATACTATCTTCTAACCTCTCGAGGTGTCCCCCTAATCCTCAATGATAGCGTTGATTTGCGCTGTTTTTGTGTTGAGGTGCGCTACCGCTTCTTCACCGCTCTCAAACATTCTGTGCACTTTTGTAACTTTTCATCCCAGTTGTTTGCGCCCGACAGCTGACTGATTCCCCATTTATAATTTCTGTGATGAGTTCGTAAACGACCTTACCCGATTTATTAGGTCTAATGAAATATATGACTAATATCTTCCGATAACGACTGCGTTGGACCGATGTCTTGAGCAGCTGGATACAGACTGGTGATCAGAATGAAGGGGGGAACAGCCACTGTGTAGGCGAGCACGTCGTAATGCGGCCACGCTCTACTTAAGCACACACCCTAGCACAGCGAGGAAGCGGTTTGCACCTGCTTCTCTGGCGTGCAGTGAGGTAGTTGTGGTGGGCGCGCAAGTGACCTCACCCAACACACTAAGAACTCTGGTGAAGTGACGTCACGGGAGCGGTAATCCGTCTCCACGTGCGCACTTCCCAAGTAGGTAGTAATTTTTAGACTGATTTATATTTAATAGAATTAAACACAAATACCTATTTTTACCAATTAAAATGATATCTCTATAGATATCATTTAATATGTATTGCGAGCGTATCTTTGGGCGTCATCTTTCCTAATGTGAATGCACTTATGTGCATCACATCCACAAGGGTTGGTCACAAATGTGCACCACACCCGAGTGTTGGGTCAAATTACTATTATTTAGTAATTGTCCATCCCCTTAAGTACCAAATGTACTTAATGGGGACTGTGTAACATTAGGGCAACTCTAGCCCGTTACGCCATCCCCCTCTTTAACGACGAATTTACATTTTTAAATTCGACAAAGAGGAGAGAGGGACTGCGAGCAGCTTAACGCGCCGCTAGTTCACTCGATCACTCTCGCGCACGTGTTTCTATACACGGCGCCCAAGATGCCACCTAAAAGGGGCCACGTTGGTGGGTCGTCTACGAAGACGCCCACACAACCTCGCACTAAGCGCACGCGCCGCGTTAATTCGCCGGCTGCGTCTAATGCCTTAGTCGGAACGCAGACAGCCACTGCGGCTGTCGCGTTAACAGGGCTAAAGGATCCATCCCACTTTAACAGTGAGGATGTTGATCCGTCGCTCATTGTCGACTACAATGAGTCGACACCGTTGCCGTCACCTCATAGTAGTGATGCGGACAACGAGCTCATGAGGAGTGATGATGCGGCATTATTGCCCATCCAAAC
>NW_027152196.1:0-28571 GCF_004359215.1 Bremia lactucae | reverse complement strand
AATGCCTCAAACTGCTCCAACTGAGCAACATGTTGCTCAGGAGGACTACCCAGGAGCCTGGCCAGGGCTTGTTCACCAAGTCCCTGCGCCATTAGCCCTGCCACCTCCCGATGATGTTCGGAGAGGTGGGGAAAATGAGCCCAATCAATGTTGAGGCTCATCCTCACGTACACACGCAGAGATGCGGGTCGTGGGAAGGATTTCAAGTGCTACCAAGTGTAGGCGGGCACGTCGTAATGCGGCCACGCTCTACTTAAGCACACACCCTAGCACAGCGAGGAAGCGGTTTGCACCTGCTTCTCTGGCGTGCAGTGAGGTAGTTGTGGTGGGCGCGCAAGTGACCTCACCCAACACACTAAGAACTCTGGTGAAGTGACGTCACGGGAGCGGTAATCCGTCTCCACGTGCGCACTTCCCAAGTAGGTAGTAATTTTTAGACTGATTTATATTTAATAGAATTAAACACAAATACCTATTTTTACCAATTAAAATGATATCTCTATAGATATCATTTAATATGTATTGCGAGCGTATCTTTGGGCGTCATCTTTCCTAATGTGAATGCACTTATGTGCATCACATCCACAAGGGTTGGTCACAAATGTGCACCACACCCGAGTGTTGGGTCTAATTACTATTATTTAGTAATTGTCCATCCCCTTAAGTACCAAATGTACTTAATGGGGACTGTGTAACATTAGGGCAACTCTAGCCCGTTACACACTGAAACCCATTGCTCGACATTAGCCCACGATCCGTGCACGTTAGAATCGGTCTAGCCACAGACTCTACAGTTTGCCGTCACAAGTTAAACTTGGCGTTGCTAGTTAACCAAAGCAGGCAGGGGCCTGGGCCTCGTATCGGTTAAAGTGGCTATAAAGACGCAGCAAGCCAAGCACGCCATTTAATGGCTGACACGGCGGGCGGAAGTGTATTTGGCGGCATGGCAGGCATGGGTTTCTCGTGGGTTAGCAAGTGGGTCACCCTTGCAACACAGGCAATTGTACGCCTCGTAAAATAACAGCTAGATCGTTTGACCGCTACCGCCACGCCGCTACTCGGAGAATGGTACCCACTAAGAATCTGCACAGACTTTTACTCGATCGGGTTATGCAAGAAACAGCAGGAGCGGTCGCCGGGGCAAGTTGGTAGGAAGGCCAAAAATGGGTACTGAAGTTTGTTCAACCTCTTTCACCTCGAACGAGCTGCAAGTTGGGAGCTCAGAGATCGCTGATTTTGGGCCTTTAATAGATCGATAACGAAGTAATCGATCGCAAGTACTTGCTCACGAGGCAGTGGCCACTGGTTCATGACACAGTACTTCGGGCCCGGTTTGAGCTCGATCTCATGTCGAGTGCCTTTATCCATAGGCAACTCGCATCGAAATGCTTCAGAAAATACATCCCTAAATTTAATCAAATCTTTGTATAAAGGATTTGTCTGAAGTGACTCCCAGAATTGAGTAGTATAAGCAGTATATATCTCAATCCGAGTCTTTACATCGAGGACACTTTCGTTCATCGATGAGCTGCTGAGAACACGTTCCTTCTCTGCAAAAATTACCGCTGACCGAACATCGGTTACGTATTCGTCCTCTGTTACGAGTACGCAGATCTGCTTGTATCTATTACTACGCAAATCTCTCAAGAGCCGAGTAGGCTCTAGGATTAATAATTTAGTTATCTCCGAATTTAACTTTGGAGGCGCATACAGATCAAGAGTTTAAGCGCCTACTCTTGACCATTAACCAAAAAATATTCAGTGTCTCGGTTCCTTCCTGGGATTTATCCACAGGCTGCTGAGAAACCAAACTTTCGGGATTCTGAATTCTAGTCACTTCAGCATTTACTATTTGTGGAGATTTCTTCTCAAGTACGTGGGATTTATTCCCTCAAGTCTTCCGACTGCGATTACGCTATCACAGTAGGGTCTTCTACGGTCGACTCTCTACTCGATCTAGGATCATCGTGTTGTCCTTTCTGAGCAACCGGTATACTCCTTACATATCGCCCACCAAGCGTACATTCAAGTCTCAATCCACTCGACCTCTTCGAGTGGTGGACCTTCGGCGCTGCCTGTGCATTAACACAGCCGCCGGCAGCTGAATCCACAGGGTGATTAGTAATCACACTGAGATCTTGTGAAGTTGTACTAACGACCGTACCACAGGTGAGGCCATCGCACTCACTCGTAGTACACCCACACGCTTGTGGACGCTCTAAGACGTTCATCAGACGGCCATCTGATGAACAAGTGGCAGGCATCTTTACGGATCGATGCTGCCAGCTGATTCTTGGCTTATATTTTCCGAGCCAAGGTAAACCTAGGATGACATCAAATTTGTCGTTAAAATCCAGCAAGATGAAACCTTCATCGTGCTGTAAATCTTTTAGCGTGTAGTGAAATTTCACTACGCGTTTCATTACTGTTATCGATGCGCCGGTCGCTAGACGCACCGTCATCCTCGTTGGAGGGATGTCGCGCTCAACATATTTGAGCCTACGACCCTCTAGTGACTGGCGACGAAGAAAGTTATTTGACGCTCTGCAGTCCACTAGGGCTCTGAGTGACGAATCATTTGTCACTTTTAGTTTCTAGGTGATGAGGGATACCTCATCACCAGGTTCAGAGACACGTAATGATTGTGTGTCTGGAGCAACTTTAGTCAAGAGTTTTGCAAATTCTCTTGAGGTTGCTGGATCAGTAGGGCGTTGCGCCCCTACTGACCCCGACCTTTTTTTGTGGCCCGCCTCGCTGTTGCGATTCAGCAATAACGTCGGACCCGCTACCGTTGCCCTTTTTGGTATACGGTCCATAAGTACGTTCCGTACCTCTCGGTACTGGGCGTGGAGCACTACACTCATGAGCGTAGTGTCCTAACTTTTGACAGCGATTGCATTTCTGCAATCGCATGTTTTTGAAAAGCGAGGTTTCTTGCTTTCGACATAAGAGAGTTCCATAGGTTCTGGACCTCCCAGTTCGTGTCGTCTTGGAGGACGATATGATGACGAACTAGCTTGAGCCTGACTCAAGTTAAGTCCTCCTGGTCCGCAACGGATATTGCTTCTTCAAGCGTATCCAGTTCCAAGCGGAACAGGTGGATATTTACGGGACTATCGGTAAGACCTTGCATGAACACTGTAATCAACGTGTGTTAATGAACTGGGTTATTCAAGATACAACTCGCTAAGAGTCACATGTGCTGGGCGTAAGCGTGAATATCACGCTTGCCTTGCTTGAGTTTCAGAAGCTCTGATTGAGCTCTGATCTAAGCCCTAGGCGGTTCAAACGTCTGTTTGAGCCGGGCTTTAAAAGCCTCTAGCGAACCAAAAACCTATGGGTCGCGCAACGTAGGCCTAGTGCCCAAGTTTTGGCACGACCTGCCAAATTTGACTGAGCAAATGCGACTTGCAATTGCTCGTCGGTGATGTGACGTGCCCTTATGGCATCGTCCAACTCGACAAACTATCTCAAGAGGGAGTCTTCTTCGACTCCCCAATACTTAGAGATGTCAATCTTTAAGGTTTCGGAACGACGCGCTTGCGTCATCCCAGGTACAGGGGTCTGTACCTGTTGTAACCTCAACAGTTCTGCCTGTTAAGAGCCTTGTTGATTCAGCAAGGCTACCTTCTACTTCATCTCGTCAAGTTCATGTTGTATGAACTTGGCGATGGCTGAATGGAGGGCATCTCTGTCCAAATTGGACAGCATTGCCATGATGGCATCGTATCCTACGGTCGAACTCATTCGTTCGACCGCACTCCTCTCTATGTCACTTACAAAGGAGTAGCTTTCAAGCGAAACGTGATGCGTATTCCCACTATCATCTAACATGTCCATGTTAGATAAAGGAAATGTGGTCTTTGGACCGACTAAAGAGTGCTACCAGGTGTAACGGGGCACTACGACTTGTACTGCTTCAGTACAAGTCCACTTCGCACTGCTTCAGTTGCGAGTGGTGCCTTACGTTATTTCACGTGCACTAGTACGTGCAAAGGAAGACTTCTCTTTAAGGCAACTAGCTTGAGAATGAGAATGAGAACTGGATTAATATAAATAAGTAACTCTTCTTTCTATCTGTTAACTCTAACTTAATTATAAACTAATACTAAGCCATGCAATTGAGATCTTATCTTATCTTATCTGTCTCTCTTTTGTTTACATCTACAGTTGATTAGTCTGCGGATAAATAGATATAATAACCTATATCTATTTATGGATAAGACTTCTAAACATTACTATTTAAAGAAATATCCTTCAAATATTATCTACCTGTTAGATAATATAATAATTAAAAACCTTCAAGTGTTATTTTCTATAAACGATACCCTTCGTTACACATACAGTGAAAATATATTACATGACGTTTTTATTATATACAGATGGGGAGGATGTTGGGCTAAACCAAAAGGCCATTTACAATTGGCGTAGCAGGTGACATATTGTAGTCATCTCCAATGGGAGAAGGAGGTGACTTATTCCCCACAGTAGACGCATTAGCGTCTACTGAAACATTTGCATTATAGCAGCTGCACGGATACGTGCAGCTGCCAGCTTAGCGGCCTCACGGCTACGCGCACGGACTAATTAGTCGACATGCGCAAACGAATTGATTTTTGAAAAAAATCACTAATGCGTTAAAATTAAAAAAAATCATTAAAAAAACAATAATACAAAAACTATAGGGAAAGGCATAACAAAATTTCTCTGTCACTTCACAATAATAAGTATTGTGACTGCTGGTTAAGAGGGGGGTGATGTAACGGGGTGTCCCGTTACATAAGTATTGTTTCCTAAAAGAATAATAATTAATATTTGGTTCTATGAAAGGAAGTAATCAAACAAGTACAAATAGTTATCTTTATTAATTATTGGACTTAATAGTTCCAATATTACCAAATTTGGTATTATTGACGCAGTAAGACGTTAGTTTAATTATTAGATTAATTTAATTTAAAGTAACCCCGCCAATCGCCACAGAGCATGATTGTGCGGTGCGCAAGTAGGCGCCATAATTAGTTATTAATATAATAAAATCAGTAATAGATAGAAGATCGTAACGAGCAAACTTCATATATTAATACACTTTTACATTTTCTCTATTCTAAAGCCTTAGTCTAGACCCTACAAGCTATCCCCTTAGCTTTATAGAAACGTCCCTCTCTACGTCGTGTACGTAAAGTTTCGAGGCACCTCGCCTTCACTGTAATCAGTGTAGGTTGGCTAGTACTGTTATCATTACTAGCGAAAAGTGCCCCGTTACACGTTGTCTTTTGCTTCAATATTACCTGATTTGGTAATATTGGAAATATTAAGCTAAAATTATAAGATGATAATAATTTTAAGGTCCAAGTCGGCGTCATCGCCCGACTCAGTGGCTACTGAAAAGGCCACCGGATCACCCGGGGCATAGTCCGTTAAACTTTAGGGTTCTAACGTGACAACCAAAGAGGTGATGACGTGGTTGTTCGACACGTCGGACCTCTTTGGTGGGGAGTCATCTGATGATGACTCCACAGTCACTTACAACTCGGATGATGTCAGCATGCGTCACCAGGATGATAACTCCGGTGTGTTACACCGGACTTGCCCTTCAATTGATAATTAGTTAATTTTTGAATTTCTAATCATATACACCTTTTTGGTGCACAGGACAAGACCACCTACCATTATACTTTGGAGGATTTGTCGGCCCCGGATATCGAACCCGCGACCTGCCGGTCCTAGAGTGAGTTGCGTACCACTACTACACCAGGATCAGTAGGATTATTACTCTGTTAATGTCAGAATGCCTCACCAGGAACGAAGCAATCGTCAAGGCCGCTTCGATCAGCATACTACTGGTGGTGCTAGTATGCGTCACCAGGGACGAAGTGATTTTAGGAATCGCTCCGAAAGTAATGTTGGCGTTAACGTTAACATGAACCATTGGGAGAGGGACCGCACTACTTTGCCGTTTGTTCCCGAAAAAAAGCCTTTGTTGCCCTCTAGAGCAACCTAACTTGTTAGTCTGGTATGACCAACGATCGATATAATATCCGGTTGTTCGACTCATCCACTCGTCCTGGTGAGGATGAAACGGAATTCTGCATCGATGCCTTATTCCGGCATCGGTGGTACACTTGTAAGCAGGCGAAGGATGTCACTCCTTTGTTCCAAGCTTGGGTAGGATTTGTACAGAATGTGCAACGCATCGGCCGCGAGGTCTGGCTTGACAAACTGGGTGTTTTCCGTGAACGATTAATAAAAACGGACCGTAGTCGGTGCACGCTACAAGCTGGACCGCTTGTCTAAAGAGTCAGGGTTCCTTGACTCTCGCGGAGGGATTCATGTCAATGCTGTTTTTATGGTGCAGGTCATGCCCCTAAAGAGGCACACTCCCTTAAGGATCCTCATTAGAGGACGCTTATCTCTTGTGAGATGCACGGAGGGATTGAGAACCTCCAATCCTTTTATGAGCGCGCGAAGCGCTCGTTTTCTGATTGGACCCTCTGTCGAGGAGGATGGGTCTCGTCGTGCTGTCGAACGACCCGGAACGACCATTATCAGTTGGGAACGAGGCTCCCAACTATCACGCGAGGGTGGATATCCTCGTTAACGAACGGGTCAGCTTGTATAACTCGAATTCCTCTCACCTCACCGTGGTTCGAGATGCGTTCAACAAGAAAACGCTTTTCACCACTCGAACCCGTCAATGTCGATGGGGAGGGAAAATCGGGTTCGCCTCGTTCTACAAACCCGAGTCAACATCGTGATTTGGATCACACCCTCCATTATTTTCGGGAGGTCATTGATCACGAGCGATCCCGTCGCCTCGAGTTTGCGATGACGGTCGATAATGTTTATCGTGACCAATTAAAAATTTGTACGCAAATTGCGACTGGTCAATTGGCGAATGAAAGGACACATCAGTTCCTTCAAACGAGCTGGTGACAGCTCGTCAGAAGATATCTTCCTTGGAGGAAAGAGTGGATCGTCTGGTTCAAGATAATCAGACTCGGTGCCAAGACAAAAAGGCTTTGGCGGATGCCCTTGGCCGTTCCGGTGTAATCCGGAATCGGAAGAAGCCTCGTTCTGATGGCACAAGCGGAGGCGCCCAACATAAACCGTAGGATGCGTACACATACTACGAGGCAGCCCGATCGTGTAAGCATTGCCTTGGCGATGTAGTACACGAAACGGGCCGATATACCTGCGCTTTATTACTGCCTACATTCGTCATTACATTTTTTGGTAGGTTTACCGTAGACAGTAGGACTAGGTCGTTGACATTAAATGAAGAATGTTTGCACTTCCATTTTTGTCAGAGTTCCGTTTCTGTCAGTCCACCGCATCTGCGTTGAAATCCTGTACGAAAAGCCAGCAGGTATTCACCTGCAGGCTCAGTTTTTTTTATCGTCAGTGCGACCGGTGCGCACTGCGAAGATTTCATTCTCCTCATTAGTGAGAGCATTTTGTTCTGACTAACATCATTGTCATCGATGCGGTGTATTTCGGCATCGTTATCAAAGTCAATAATAGCATTTTTGTTACTACTGAGTTTGTCCACTTCAATGTTGACTGAATCAACATTGTTATCATTCGCGTTGACCCTACGGTCAATGCGTGATGAGCAAGACCTAGAAGGTACTTTGCTCAAGCGAGTCCCCCCCTTGAAATAAAGCCACTTTTAAACAGGCTGGGTTAATGTGGATAACGTAAGCCATTCACGTAAAACCATGTATGCTTCGTAAAACCATGTATGCTTCGTAAAACCATGTATGCTTCTAGGAGCATGCACTGAATTGTTTATGGCAAACTCCACAATCGACAAGAACTCGCTCCAACTTGCGAAAAAGTGGACGTATTCTCGAACTAACTCTTCAAGGATACAATTTGCACGTTCTGTCGGATTATCATTTTCAAAATGGTCAGAAGTTGACATTTTCAACTGTGTTCCAAGGGATTTGACCACAGTTTGCCAGAATTCCGCTGTGAATCTGGGGCCTCGATCTGAGACCCGTTCACGTGTTAGCCCATGGAGTTTGAATACCGTGTCGATAAATACACGGGCACAACCCGGAGCCGTAATCGACTCTAGTACTGCAGCAAGATGTACCATCTTGCTGAATCGGTCTACAAAAACAAGGATTCCACTGTTTTGTGATCGTCTTCGGGAAAACCGAAGACGAAGTCCATAGATACGGACTGCCAACACTCACCGGAACAGGCAGAGGTTGTAACGGAGCACGGGATGAAGCACTGGGCTCCACCCGTTGACAAACTTCGCAAGCACGTATGGACTTGCGGACGAACTCATACTGGCGCGCCCATAGAAGTCGCAACTTACCGTGAGATAAGTCTTCTCACGTTCACGATGCTCATTTATTGGAGCATCGTGACGCCCATACATTATGCGTACAAACAAATCATTATGGGTAGGGATGACGACACGAGGTGGGTCGCTAGCAATGCCCGTGCATACAGTAAACCATTGCGTGTTGTGTATCGATCTGCTGAGGATCGGTACAATTTCGCCAATCCTTTCAACGATTGTTGGGATGGATTTCTAAGATAATCAATCAGCCCTTGAAGAGCTTTATCTTTTTGATAAGCTCCTCTAACGTCGTCAAGTAATGTTGGTGATGGAACACTTATTGTTGCAACAGTGGGCTTATCCTCACTGTTGTTTTGCGAAGCCGGCTCAAAAATGGGTCCGGCGCGAAAGAGCATCAGCGACGATGATAAGTCGTCGTGAATTATATTCTACGGAGAAGTTGTACTCCGCGAAGAAAGACAACGATCTCGCCATCCTTTGCAAGAGGTGTGGACTGTTTACGGCCGACATATTTAATGGCAAGGAGTTCTTGTTATGCACTGGATAATTTTGTTCAGCTGGTTACAACTGACGCGATAAATGACAGACGACGCTCTGCGCCGTCTGTGTCGTATTGCATTAACGCACAGCCGATTGCAAAATCGCTGGCGTCACAGACCATTTGAAATGGTCTGTTTTGGTTAGCAATCGCCAGGATTGGCGATTGCCTCAAGCTTTGCTAGATACCCTCAAAGAAAAGCTGACAATCAGCCTTCCATGGCCACCTTAAAATTCTCTCCAACAATGAAGATATATGTACTGTCATTTCGGCATAATTGCGGGAATACCTTTGTAATTCCGCCGCTAAGCCGATGAAGTTTCGAAGTCCTTTTACATCGACTGGCATTGGCCAGTCGGTGATTGCCTTAATCTTTTTCGGATCATGGCGTACCCACGATGCACCCAAGAAGTGGTGTTTACTTGCGGCGAATATACACTTCTTGAGACTTGCGTAAAACTTATGCTTACGCATCGGTGCAAGAATCTTTCGGACGTATTCCAACGTCCGGCTTTCCGTAATGGCTCTGCTATGAACGAAGACGTCATTAAAATGGTGCGAAATCCCGCACCGATCTCAACAGATTGGTTACACATCTATTAAATGTCGCAGGGGCATTACTAAGTCCCTGTGACATAACTAGCCACTCACATAGCATTCCGCTTGGTGTTCTTACTGTGATGAACGGGATATCTTGTTCACGCATAAGGATCTGATAGAATTCATCCATCCAATTTATTGACGAAATAGAACTTTTTGACATATCATCTATAATTACGTCTTTTCGTGGTATCGGCGTTTGAGCCGGTACCGTTGCAGCGTTCAATAAATTAAACGCATGCACAATCCGCCATCCTCCTGTTGCTTTACGCGCACAGAAGGTCAGAGAGCTATGTTGGGAGGTCGTCTCCCTCATATGGCCCGCTGCTAAGCGATTGGCAAAGAATTCGTCGATCGCTTTTACTAGTTCACGAGGCAATGGCCACTGGTTCATGACACAGTAATTCGGACCTGGAATCATATCGATTTCGTATCGAGTGCATTTATTCTTAGGCAACTCGCACGGTAGGGATTCAGGAAATGCATCCTTCAATTCGATCAAATCTTTATATAAGGGATTTGTCTTCGAAGACTGCCAGGCTGGGGAGTACAACGTTCAATCCAAGCCTTCTCATCGAGGACATTTCCGTTCATCGATGAGCTGCTGAGAACCCGTTCGTTCTCAGGAAATGCTATTGCCGACCAAATATCGGCCACGTATTTGTCATCTGCAACAAGTATGCAGATCTGCTTGACTTAGCCACTACGCATATCACGCAAGAACCGTTTCGGTTCTAGCGTTGACATTTGAGTTATCTCCAAAGTTATCTTCGAAGGCGCTATCAGATCAGCGCCTACACTTGATCCGCTGTTTACTTAGGTATTTAATGTCTCAGTTTCCTCTTTGGAACTTACTTCCAAAGGAACCTGCGATCCTTTGACCGCAGGTTTCTAGGGTCTTTTTCTTGCACAATCTTGGGGACTATTCCCTCAAGTTCTATTTGGAAAATATCCCCCACTGCCTCTTGCTGTGGTTGTGCAACCACAGCGAGATACTCTAGGATCGACTCTCCAGTCGATCTAGAATTTTCGCATTGTCTCTAATAGACAGCGGTTTCAAATGTTCTTGAATGTTGCTTTCGAAGCAAGCATCCTTGTTTCGTACCACTCAACTTATTTGAGTGGTCGAATTTCGACGCTGGATGTGCTTGTGCACAGCCGTCGGTATCTAACTCCACAGTGTGATGGTTTTCAAACGGAGGTCTTGTGCAGTCGTGAAAACGACCGAACTACAAGTGAGGCCATCGCACTCTCTCGTACGATATTTAACACACTTGTGGACGCTCAAAGAGGTTCATCAAATGCCCCTCTGATGAACGAGAGGCAAACATCCTCAAGCCTTGATGCTGCTAATTTATACATGGCTCGTAGTTTCTGAGCCATGGTAAATTAAGGATGACATCAAATTTGTCATCCAAATTAAGTACGTTGAATTCATCATCATACTGTTCACCCTTTCACGAGTATTAAATACCAACTACACGTTTCTTTACTGTTACAGATGCGCCCGTTGCTAGGCGCACTGTCATCCTCGTTAGAGGTATATCGCGCTCAATAAATATGAGTCTGCGATCTTCTAGCGATTTGCGTCGGAAAAAATTGTTCGACGCCCTACAATTGACTAGAGACATAAGTGGCAACATATTTGCTACTATATTTGTTAAGGTGATGAGGTTAACCTCATCACCTGGGGCAGTTACACACAATGTTTGTGTGTGAGAAGCAACTTTCATCAAAAGACCTGCAAATTCTTTTGACGTTGCTGGATCAGGAGGGCGCTCCGCACCTACTGACCCCGACCGTTTTTTTGACGATCCAACTCGCCGTTGCGATTTCGCAACAGCGTCGGATCCGTGTCCTCCGATATTCCTAGCGAGAGGTCGATCGTTTCGCTCAAAATTTTCTAGACACTGGCCGTGTGGCACTACAATCATAGGCGTAGCAACCCGTTTTTTGACAACGATTACATTTTTGAAATAGTTCGTAACTTGAAGAGCAAGGTATCTCGCTCTCTATATACGAGAGGTTCATTGATTCTGGACCTCCGTTTAGCTTGCCGTCATGGAGGACGATAAGCCTCAGGGTGGACGAAAGCCTCTTTCAGGCTGAAGTCTTCGGGTTCCGCTACTGAGATCGTTTTATCAAGCGTCTCTAGTTCAAGCCGGAACAGGTGTGTCTTGATAGGACCGTCTGCAAAACTAATAATTAATACAGTTACCTGTGTTTGTGCATCTAATGGATGACTCTTACAACGTATCGTGTATGTTGGACATACGCGTGAATATCGCGCTTGTCCTGCTTCAAATCCAGGAGCTCGGCTCAGCCCTGAATTCGGCATGTGGCGGCTCAAATGTTTGACTGAGTCGGGTCTTTAAATCTCGTACGACTTAAACCTAACGTGTCGTAAAGCTTGAGCCCTAACGATATTTGGCACGTCCGGCTTCGTCGGACGTGCCAAATTTCACTTTCGTCGCATCATCATTGATGCGGCGAGCTTTAATGGCGTTGTATATTCGACAAACCATCTCAAAAGGGAGTCGCCTTCGACTGCCTTAAACTTAGGAATTTCGAACTTTAAGCTTTCGGGTCGACGTGGAAGCATCGGCCCGCTAGCAGCCTGTAAATGCTCGTGTCTCAGCAGTTCCAACTGTTAAGCACCCTGTTCTCAACACTTCCGCGTGTTGAGAGCCTTGCCGGCGAAGCAGTCTACTTTCTTAGGTTCCGTCGAATTCATGTTGTATGAATTCGGCTATAGCTGCATGTTGCCCGTCTCTTTGCAGAGCGAACAACATTGCGCTAACGGCTGGTCCACCTAGAACCGAACTCATGTGTTCGATCGCTATTCATTCAAGGTCACTCAAATGAATGAGCCTTTCGTGCGTTGCGCGATAGCCTTCTTGAGGAGATTGAAAGCTATCTCCTTCTTCATCCAACATGTCCATGACGGATGGAACGTGCGTAGGCCGTTGATTGGAGTGTTACCAGGTGTAACGGACTGTTAACAATACTAGTCAACCTATACTGATAACAGTGAAGATGGAGTGCCTCGAATACTTCACGTGCAAGACGTGCAGAGGAAGGTTCTAAGTCTTAGCTACTAAAGATAAATTCTTAGGCCTTATAATACGGAACAAGTAAAACCGTACATATATATCAAGTTTCTGACATAACGATCTTCGATCTACTGACTTTAATATGTTAATAGCCTACTAGGTAATGCGCCTCCTTGGGCAACGCCTTATCGTGTCTTGTAACGATTGGTGGGGTTGATTTAAACTTAAATCAACCAATCAATAGAAGTAATGTCGTATTGCTTCAAAAGCACCAAAATTGGTGATTTTTGAACTATTAAGTAAGATTTCAAAATTATAAATACAATGATTTGGTACTTCTATATTTATTTTCTCTCTTAAACATTAATATTTATTGTATCTCTTATAGGAAATATTACTTATGTAATGGTACATCCGTTACACAGCAGTTCTGTTGATTGGCTGATTTAAGTTTAAACCAACCCCGCCAATCGTTACTAGGCACGATTGGGCGGTGCGCAAGTAGTAGGCGCTATTCATTGTTTGATACTATATACTTAAGTCAGTTGACAGAAGATTGCTACGTAGGAACTTAATATATATGAATACAGCTTTACTTTTCAAAATTCAAGTCGTTAGTATTTACGTTTAGTATCTAATACTTCGTAGCTACCTTAAGACTTCGTCTGCACGTCATTGCACGTGAAGTATCGAGGCACTGTTATCAGTCCTAGCGAAGGCTGCTCCGTTATACCTGGTAGCACTTCGTGGTCCGTTCAAAGGCCACGCACGTTCCATCTAACATGGGCATGATGGATGTGTCGAAATATGCACAAAGAAGGTGCATAGGGTGACGTTTCAAGTTACGCGCAGAGAAGGTGCGTAATGCAACTATTCAAGATACACACAAAGAAGGCACAGTGAGTGCAAATTAAGGGCTCATTACTCACTCACACTGTCGCATGCTCTATGATGTGTCAGATACTAATGAACTCCTATTAAGTAATTTAGGACAGGCTAATTAGGGATGCACAAGTAGAATTAAGATAGTACATATTAGTTTCCCATTTACTACTTCGTTCGTAAGCTACACCATTCTAACAAGTTATGAGCCCAACTTCCAACTTACCTGCAAGTGATGTCGAACTTTCGACAACTTCTAGTCACGAAAGGGCTAGGTCGGAATCGGCAGCAACCACCTTGCACCGGTTGGGGTTCGTTTCTCAAACTTAACGCGAATCGAGTTAAATCTTTGAAGCCAGTCTTCGCGTCCAATGTCTGTGACATTGCGAATGAACGCGCTCCAGGCTTGCATCAACGAGATTTTATCTCGTTTATTGATGACACTGTACCATCGATGCTTAAGAAAAGCATCGAGATATAAATCTCCTCACCCGAAAGTTCTTCGCGCTGGTTACAAGGCCATGAAGCGTTGTCGCAATAAATAAGCGATATTAATTTGTAAGGAGTAGTCTCTTCCGACAAGCTACTGACTAGCCGTTCGGGCAAACGCCACGGGTTCTTCTCAGGGGTAAGACGAGACATGTTATCGTCTGCACTCCCCTGAGTGGTACCCACTGAAGCAAGGGTACCACAAGAACTTTTATTACGATGGCTTACGCCATCGTCATCACCACGCAAAGGGATAAGTGCGGGTGACGGCACGGAGACGGTGCTGGCGATGGCGAATAATCCTCATCGTCGGAACCAAACATGCTATAGCGAGCGCTATTAGCACGACTATCCGATTGAGCCCTCTCATTCGAAGGCTCATAGTCAGACGCCAGATGACGTTCAGGCGACTGTTTTACTCTTGTCGAGTCGGCCATTTCATCCGACTCGCATTCATAGTCGACCGCCAAAGAGGGGTCGGACTCACGTGGTGACTTACCACGTGCACCCGCAACATTTAGTGTTGCAGAAGAAAATGATACTTTGGCATACGAAATGTCTGCCGCAAGAGACAAATATGCGTCGCCCGCGGCTGTATGTACCGCAGCCGAAGGTTCCACTCTATTCGCTGACCGCATGGACCCGTTAATTATGCGATATAATTTAAAATTTTGGTTCTGACCATTTCACATCGTTTCCACTTAAGTGGTCGTATAGTGACCACTTTATTCAATGACAGTCAGAATGATTGTCGTTTAGGGGGGGGTGATGTATCGTTACATGTTATTAACACTTAAAGGTTGTTAATTAATAAAGTGTCTAAAAGGTAGATAATATTTGGGGAATATTACTATACATAGTAATATCCGGAAAGTTTATCCATCAATAGATGCAGACCATTATATCTACTTGCTCCGCGGTCCAGTCAGCACTGGACGCGCACAAAGAGAGAGAGAGCTAAGAGTGTAGGCGGGCACGTCGTAAATGCGGCCACGCTCTACTTAGACACACACCCTAGCACAGCGAGAAAGCGGTTTTGCCAGCTTCTCTTGCGTACAGTGACGTAGTGTGGTGGGCGCGTTAGCGACCTCACCCAACGCACTAAGTACTCTAGTAAAGTGTCGTCACGGGAGCGGTAATCCGGCCCCTCGTGCGCACTTACTAAGTAATAAGTAGTTGTCAGACTAATTTATATTTAATCGCATTAAATATAAATACCTAATTCTACCAATCAAAATGTCATCTCTATAGATAACACTTAATATGTATTGCGAGCGTATCTTCTAAATACCTCGCGTAACGGATGACGCTAGCCGTCATCCCTCCTAATGTGAATGCACCAATGTGCATCACATACACAAGGGTTGGTCACAAATGTGAACCACATCCGAGTGGTGGGTCTAGTTTCTTGTTTTGAGTAATTGACACCAAGTGTACTTAACGGGGACTGTGTTACATTAAGGCAACTTTAGCCCGTTACACCATTCCCCCTTAAAGAACGAATTTACATTTTAAATTCGTCAAAAAAGAGCGAGGAACTGCGAGCAGCTTTCGCACCGCTAGTTCACTTAACACTCTAGCGACCTGTGTTCACATACACGGTGCCAAAGATGCCACCGAAAAGGGGCCACGTTGGTGGGTCGTCTGCGAAGACGACCACTCAACCTCGCCCTAAGCGCACGCGCCGCGTGTTAACGCCGGCAGCGTCTAATGCCTTAGTCGAAACGCAGACAGCTACTGCTGCTGTCGCGTTAACGGGGCTAAAGGATCCATCCCAGTTTAACAGTGAGGATGCTGATCCGTCGCTTATTGTCGACTGACTACAATGAGTCGACACCGTTGCCGTCACCTCATAGTAGTGATGCGGACAACGAGCTCATGAGGAAGGACGATGGCGCATTATTGCCCATTCAAACTTCTCTCATGCCTCACAACACGGAGACAGCATCATTTACGAATGCTGTCTCGTCGTCTGCGCTGGAAAGCGCAGCGACAGGTAATGAGAGCCCATAAGGGCGCAGCCGCTTCTCCGTTGGGTAAAACCGCAACGCCTTATGCTCGGACCATAATCCATAATGGTTCTGACATAGATGATTCGGAGCCTAAACCTGCCGACGACACGTGAACGTGCTCAGTCAACGCTACTTCTGCTAGTCCATTTGAGACTAGCGAAGAGGTCTCAGCTGGTGCTCCTTTACATAGGCAGCCATCAAGCCGGACACGTCAATACGTAGGTTATCGATCGGTTCCAAGAATCAAAACTCTTCGGGTAACCTTACCATTGAACGAGGATCTGTTTTCTTTGCCTCACGGAGCGGTGGGTAAGCAACCTTCCAACAAGGAAGCGTTGGTCCCACCCGTATCCATCAGTGCAGGCGGCACCCGATAGGAGTGGCGATCTCGTCCACCTACTCGCGGCTGCCTTACCTTCGTCCGTTCAGTCATAGGCGTTAAGGGCTGCTGAAGGACGTATTGCGGATCTCGAGGGATAAGTCTCGCGACTGACCTCGGATCTTTTCTTATGTTTGAGCGAAGGTTCGTCAGGGTTATGAACGCCTGAAGACTCGCTTGGACCTTTTCGAGAGGATAATGCTGAGGGATCCGCGTTACTCGCGTGATGTCTCTCGCTCGCCGAGTCTTGTTCGTGGTGGGAGGAGTCGGTCGGCTGATAGCTTTTCGCCTTCACCGTCCCTCTCACCCGAACGACGCTCGACTCACAGTCGACGTCACCATCGGTCTCCTTAGACGGATGGGGATATGTGACCTCATTTGGGTCTACACACCATTTCAGACGACCCACGTAAAATACGGCGAAAGAATGAGCCTATAATTTAGGTCTCCAACCTCTTCGACCTCCGTTAAGGGCCCAATGAAACGCGGCAACAACTTCGTAGTACCTCCAGGTAGTACAGAAAATGCATTCTTAGGTAGGGTAGCAGTACTTAATAGTACCTTTTCACCCACTCTAAAGCGTTCATTATTTTTGCGACCATTTCGGTCCGCATGTTCTTTTTGCTTGTCCTGTGGGCTTGCCATCGCGTCACGTACTTTTCGTGTGATGGCTAATCGCTAATCGCTCATCCGCAAAGCGTTGACCTCGCTCACGCTTTTAGCATCAAACTCGTCTATGATACCGCCGAGAGGTCGGTCATAAGGCTAATTTTTATTGACCACTGCTTAACTGGCAGGGTCACTAGGGCAAATTACTATCTTTGAGATGATACCCTCGCGGGTCATCGTCGTATTGACGAAACTATGTCCCTCTTTCGCACCGGGCATAGTGAGGGGCCCTCCCCCACTAAGACTCGGGGTGTGCACAAACGAGACTGGCGTCCGAGGATGGCGCAGTCCATTAATATAAAACGGTGTCTCACCCGTGCTGGCGTGGACACTGTTATTTATACCGAACTCCACAAAGGGCAATTGCTTGCTCCACTCTTCGGGAGTTGCTATAGGGATCACAAGGTGACAGCTGATGCCATAACATGACATCGCTGTAGCTAAAGCGATTTAGCTTAGCTTTCAGGTGCGACGGGAGGGGAACCTTTCGTCCACCAAAGTGATGCAACAGTAGGCGACAATGGTCGTCCTGACTGAAGCTCTCTTTTACCTCAGTGGCTAATGAGCCTGTCACGTGGTATGCCTTCATGGCTGCCAACGTTGACCGCTGAAATTGTGCTTTAGCACTAGACACACTTTCCTGGTGTCTCACCTCGAAGTCTGGTCTGCGCGATAAAGCGTCAGCCAAGACATTTGACTTACCCGGCTTGTATATAACTTTTAAATTAAATTCAGAGAAGAATGTAAGCCATCTTGCCATTCTAGGCGAGAGGTGCGGTGGGTTTATTGCGGTACGCAGTGATGCGTGATCCGTATAAACCACAAATGGTTCGGTGTCCAATAGGTGCACACGAAATTTGACAAGAGCATACTTTATTGAAAGTAGTTCTTTGTCATATACGGGTAATTCAGTTCCGCGGCTTTTAAAAGCCGGGACTGATAAGAGATGACGCGGTCAACGCCGTCGTCATCCCTTCTGCATGAGCGCGCTGCCGATTGCAAAGTTACTTGCATCGTAGACGACGCTAAAGGGCTTATCCTCGTCTGGTAATGCCAAGACCGGTCTACAAGAGATTGCTTCAGTGATGTGAACGCATCATCTTGTTCTTTTAACCAAACCCATTCTGCGTTCTTTTGAAGGAGCTAAAATAATGGTTTAGTTTGCTCTGCATAATTCTTGCTATATTTATTTAAGTAATTAGCGAGCCCTAGGAATTGGCGCAATCCTTCACATGCCGTGGGATTGGCCATTCCTTTACTAAGTTTATCTTGTCTGGGTCTGCTCGTACACCATGTGTACCAACGATGCAGCCCAGTACAGGTATCTCAGGGACCCCCATGACGCACTTTTGCAAGTTGACGTACAATTGGGCGTCCTTTAAAGTCTATAACTTAGCGTCTAAATGATGCTTGTGCGACTCTATTGCACGCAGCCCGTCCTCGGCCCTACTACGCACGAATACATCGTCAAAGTAATGGGACGCGTAGGCACGGTGCTGACGCATCACGTGAGCCACCACTGGGTTGAATGTAGGCGGTGGGTTTTCCAATTTTAGGGCGTCACAAGCCACTCCCAAAGCATACCGCTTGGGGTGCTTACTGCCGTTTTGGCTACATCGGACTCCTCTCATGAGTACCTGATACTAGCCATCCTTCAAATTCAACGGGAAAAGATAGTTGACTTTCCCATGGAGTTCAACAAGACATCTGTCCGCGGGATTGGCGCTTGCGCCGGTACGGTCGCCGTATTCAGCTTATTGTAAGCATGAACCACGCGCCATCCACCTGTGGCTTTACGCACACAAAAGGTCGGGCTGCAGTGAGGCGATTTGCTCTCACGCACATGTCCCGCCTTGGCTCGCTTGTCGAAGAACTCATCGATATAATCGACTTGTTCTTTCGGCAACGGCCATTGCCTGGTCACACAATACTTGGTGCCAGGTTCGAGGTCTATCTCGTGCCCGATGCCCCTATCTGCTGGTAGGCGGCTCGGCACTTCTTCTGGGAACACATCACGATGTTTCCACAGAACCTCGAAGAACGGACTGTATCTCAAGGCATTCCAGCCTTGAGCAGCGAACCGTGTATTTGTATTTTTGTCCGTTCTAGATCACTCTTGTCCATTGTGGACGACGAGCAACAGTCCACCAAGTCCTCTTTTGGAACTGGTGTGACTATTTCGTGGATCTTTCCTTCCTTTAACTCGGCAAGGAACAGACCCCACGACATTTCCGGGAGATTTACTATCTCCTCGGTAGATTTAAAGACTTGACGGAGCACCTCAACTGAGGATGCCTCTGCAATTTCGTCTTTGGCGGCCTCGAACACCTCGTTCAAAGGCCCGTCCTCGCTAATAGGAACTGATACAAACGTCACTCTCCGATTGTCACTCGTTTAGACGTGCCTTTGATCGTCCTAATCTGTCGGGTATTCGCTCTCTGAGTAACGACGAGATTTTTGGGAAGCGGGTGCCGTTGCTCTCCTGGCTAACGCACCCCTTCCAATCGCACCAGGCTCTAGGCGCCGTGCCGGTTCATGCGACGCTTGACTTCCTGTCAGCTCATCGTCTGCTGCCACAGGATTTTATGCTCTGTGCAGGAAATTCGAAAGCATGACTACTTGTCATCGTCCTTTTCACTACCCCAGTCTCCACGAGGTGGGTAGGAATTGGTGACGTTTGACATCCCGTCAACGCACCCTCGACTGTGTTCGACACGACATCAGTTACATACACCTCTCGCAGGAGCACACCCCTTCCGGTGTCCTGCGTAGAGCTCGAAACTGTGCGTGTATGCCAGTCTATCCATGGTTGGTACTTCGCCAACCATGGCATGCCTAGGATGAGGTCATAAAGACTCTCCATTCCTAGCACTGTGAACTTCTCTTTACAAGAAAAGTCACTAAAGCTGAAAGCGAGTTCTACCTGAACTCCCTCAGAGTTAATGAGTGCGGCGTTCGCTAAAGAACGGTCGCCTCTTCTCGCTTGCCAAACTGTCAAAGCGACTCAAACATCGCCGGTCTCTTTCTTAGAGCCGCGAGTTTTACAAAATTTTGTGATGCACTCGAATCCACTAGGAGGGTCATCACCTGGTCATAGCCTCGTACTTGAGCGCTATAGAGCAGCAGGGTTGATGTCCGAAATTTTAAGACCTCAGGGACTATGCTACCCATTTGTTCCACAACTCTAAAGTTAGGGGTAGTTTCAGAGTCCGCGTGAGTGGGGCATCCCGCCCCTTCTGCGCTCCTGCATTTCCCGACCTCTCAGTGGTCGATGCAGAATTCATGCGTCTCACACGCTGGTTCTTGCCATCGCTCTTCGAAAAGGGAGTCCTCTTGTGGTATCTATCCCCAGCAGGAACCCTGGCATAGCAGCCCATCATATGGCCGCGCATGCCGCAATCATAGCAGACAACGTCTGCATTGCCCAACTCCATGGGAGTAGCATCTGGCCTCTCGGCCGACGGCTTATACCAAGCTGTCGCCGAGGCACTGTTGTAGGATTGCTCCTCAACTAAGGCAATTTGGATTGCCTCTTCCATCGTCGACGGCACCTTTCTGAAAACGGCCTGTCGCGGTGGGCCATTCCGTAGTCCGTTCATAAACGTGGGCACCTTAATGTGCTCCGGAATCGGACCTACGGTTATGGACGCCGACAGCGAGCGCATCTCTTGCACATACTCTTGCAGAGATCGCTTCGCCTGTCGCGCTCCAAAGAAGCGCACCTGAAGCAACACTTCGTTGTTCGGCGGCTGGTACATGGCGCGAATCTTTGTCTTAAAGATCGCCCATATAGGGAACGCCTTTCTGTCCGCTATAAGCGCCGAGTAAGCCCACTCCGAGGCCTTACCGCGCATATGCGACATAGCGTACGACACCCTCCGGCTGTCGTCCTCAATGCGCTGCGCGACTCCGCATTGCCAGTGGACAATCGTGTACGCTGCAGTTCCATCGAACTTGGGCGGGTCCATCCGAATGGGCCTCGGCTGGTGCATCCGTGCTGAGAGCATCTGAAGAGTTCTGTTGAGAGCCTCGCTCCGAGCCTGCTCATGCCTTAGCTCATCCTGAGTCTGAGTGACGGACTCCGCCGCAGCATGGCTCTGTGCACGCGGACGCGGATCTCCGCTGTCCGAGCACGAATGCGTCAAACTGCTCCAACTGAGCAACATGTTGCTCAGGAGGACTGCCCAGGTGCCTGGCCAGGGCTTGTTGAGCAAGTCCCTGCGCCATATGCCCTGTCACCTCCCGACGATGTTCAGAGAGGTGAAAAGAATGAGCCAAATCGATTTTGAGGCTTATCCTCACGTACACACGCAGAGATGCGGGTCGTAGGAAGGATTTCTAGTGCGACCAAGTGTAAACGGAAACGTATTAATGCGGCCACGCTCTACTTAAGCACACAGCCTAACACAGCGAGGAACGGTTTGACCGTCTATTCTAGCGTGCAGTGAGGTTGTGGTAAGCGTCTTAGCGACCTCACCCAACGGACTAAGCACTCCAGAAAAGTGTCGGCACGGGAGCGGTAATTCGGCTCCTCGTGCGCACTTACTAAGTAGAAAGTAGTTTTCAGACTGATTTATATTTAATCGCGTTAAACATAAATACCTATTTTTACCAATCAAAACATCATCTCTAAAGATAACACTTAACTGTATTGCGCGCGTATCTTGCTAAATACCTCGCGTAACGGATGACGCTAGCCGTCATCTTTCCTAATGTGAATGCACTTATGTGCATCACATCCACAAGGGTTGGTCACAAATGTGCACCACACCCGAGTGTTGGGTCTAATTACTATTATTTAGTAATTGTCCATCCCCTTAAGTACCAAATGTACTTAATGGGGACTGTGTAACATTAGGGCAACTCTAGCCCGTTACACACTGAAACCCATTGCTCGACATTAGCCCACGATCCGTGCACGTTAGAATCGGTCTAGCCACAGACTCTACAGTTTGCCGTCACAAGTTAAACTTGGCGTTGCTAGTTAACCAAAGCAGGCAGGGGCCTGGGCCTCGTATCGGTTAAAGTGGCTATAAAGACGCAGCAAGCCAAGCACGCCATTTAATGGCTGACACGGCGGGCGGAAGTGTATTTGGCGGCATGGCAGGCATGGGTTTCTCGTGGGTTAGCAAGTGGGTCACCCTTGCAACACAGGCAATTGTACGCCTCGTAAAATAACAGCTAGATCGTTTGACCGCTACCGCCACGCCGCTACTCGGAGAATGGTACCCACTAAGAATCTGCACAGACTTTTACTCGATCGGGTTATGCAAGAAACAGCAGGAGCGGTCGCCGGGGCAAGTTGGTAGGAAGGCCAAAAATGGGTACTGAAGTTTGTTCAACCTCTTTCACCTCGAACGAGCTGCAAGTTGGGAGCTCAGAGATCGCTGATTTTGGGCCTTTAATAGATCGATAACGAAGTAATCGATCGCAAGTACTTGCTCACGAGGCAGTGGCCACTGGTTCATGACACAGTACTTCGGGCCCGGTTTGAGCTCGATCTCATGTCGAGTGCCTTTATCCATAGGCAACTCGCATCGAAATGCTTCAGAAAATACATCCCTAAATTTAATCAAATCTTTGTATAAAGGATTTGTCTGAAGTGACTCCCAGAATTGAGTAGTATAAGCAGTATATATCTCAATCCGAGTCTTTACATCGAGGACACTTTCGTTCATCGATGAGCTGCTGAGAACACGTTCCTTCTCTGCAAAAATTACCGCTGACCGAACATCGGTTACGTATTCGTCCTCTGTTACGAGTACGCAGATCTGCTTGTATCTATTACTACGCAAATCTCTCAAGAGCCGAGTAGGCTCTAGGATTAATAATTTAGTTATCTCCGAATTTAACTTTGGAGGCGCATACAGATCAAGAGTTTAAGCGCCTACTCTTGACCATTAACCAAAAAATATTCAGTGTCTCGGTTCCTTCCTGGGATTTATCCACAGGCTGCTGAGAAACCAAACTTTCGGGATTCTGAATTCTAGTCACTTCAGCATTTACTATTTGTGGAGATTTCTTCTCAAGTACGTGGGATTTATTCCCTCAAGTCTTCCGACTGCGATTACGCTATCACAGTAGGGTCTTCTACGGTCGACTCTCTACTCGATCTAGGATCATCGTGTTGTCCTTTCTGAGCAACCGGTATACTCCTTACATATCGCCCACCAAGCGTACATTCAAGTCTCAATCCACTCGACCTCTTCGAGTGGTGGACCTTCGGCGCTGCCTGTGCATTAACACAGCCGCCGGCAGCTGAATCCACAGGGTGATTAGTAATCACACTGAGATCTTGTGAAGTTGTACTAACGACCGTACCACAGGTGAGGCCATCGCACTCACTCGTAGTACACCCACACGCTTGTGGACGCTCTAAGACGTTCATCAGACGGCCATCTGATGAACAAGTGGCAGGCATCTTTACGGATCGATGCTGCCAGCTGATTCTTGGCTTATATTTTCCGAGCCAAGGTAAACCTAGGATGACATCAAATTTGTCGTTAAAATCCAGCAAGATGAAACCTTCATCGTGCTGTAAATCTTTTAGCGTGTAGTGAAATTTCACTACGCGTTTCATTACTGTTATCGATGCGCCGGTCGCTAGACGCACCGTCATCCTCGTTGGAGGGATGTCGCGCTCAACATATTTGAGCCTACGACCCTCTAGTGACTGGCGACGAAGAAAGTTATTTGACGCTCTGCAGTCCACTAGGGCTCTGAGTGACGAATCATTTGTCACTTTTAGTTTCTAGGTGATGAGGGATACCTCATCACCAGGTTCAGAGACACGTAATGATTGTGTGTCTGGAGCAACTTTAGTCAAGAGTTTTGCAAATTCTCTTGAGGTTGCTGGATCAGTAGGGCGTTGCGCCCCTACTGACCCCGACCTTTTTTTGTGGCCCGCCTCGCTGTTGCGATTCAGCAATAACGTCGGACCCGCTACCGTTGCCCTTTTTGGTATACGGTCCATAAGTACGTTCCGTACCTCTCGGTACTGGGCGTGGAGCACTACACTCATGAGCGTAGTGTCCTAACTTTTGACAGCGATTGCATTTCTGCAATCGCATGTTTTTGAAAAGCGAGGTTTCTTGCTTTCGACATAAGAGAGTTCCATAGGTTCTGGACCTCCCAGTTCGTGTCGTCTTGGAGGACGATATGATGACGAACTAGCTTGAGCCTGACTCAAGTTAAGTCCTCCTGGTCCGCAACGGATATTGCTTCTTCAAGCGTATCCAGTTCCAAGCGGAACAGGTGGATATTTACGGGACTATCGGTAAGACCTTGCATGAACACTGTAATCAACGTGTGTTAATGAACTGGGTTATTCAAGATACAACTCGCTAAGAGTCACATGTGCTGGGCGTAAGCGTGAATATCACGCTTGCCTTGCTTGAGTTTCAGAAGCTCTGATTGAGCTCTGATCTAAGCCCTAGGCGGTTCAAACGTCTGTTTGAGCCGGGCTTTAAAAGCCTCTAGCGAACCAAAAACCTATGGGTCGCGCAACGTAGGCCTAGTGCCCAAGTTTTGGCACGACCTGCCAAATTTGACTGAGCAAATGCGACTTGCAATTGCTCGTCGACGATGTGACGAGCCCTTATGGCATCGTTCAACTCGACAACCCATCTTAAGAGAGAGTCTTCCTAGACTCCCCTATACTTAAAGATGTCCATCTTCAAGGTTTCCAAACGACGCGTGTGCGTCATCCAAGGTACAGGTATCTGTACCTGTTGTAACCTCAACAGTTCTGTCTGTTGATAGCCTTGCTGATCAAGCAAGGCTACTTTCTCCTTCGCCTCGTCAAGTTCATGTTGTATAAACTTGGCGATGGCTGAATGGAGGGCATATCTGTCGAAACTGGACAGCATGATCAAGATGGCATCGTTCCCTACGGTCGAACTCATTCGTTCGACCGCACTTCTTTCTATGTCACTTAGAAAGGAGTAGCTATCACGCGAAACGTGATGCGTGTTTCCATTATCAATTTTATATCCATATTAGATGATGGAACTGTGGTCCTTGGACGGACTACAAAGTGCTACCAGGTGTAACGTGGTACTAGTGACTTGTACTGCTTCAGCACAAGTCCACTTCGCATTGCCTCAGTTCCAGTGGTGCCTCACGTCACTTCACGTACACTAGTACGTGCAGAGGAAGACTCTCTTTTAAACACTTGCTTTAAAGAGGGTTAATTAGTAACTGTATTAATATAATTAAGTTCTTCTTGTCTATCTACTTAATACTTACTTAATTATAATCCAATACAACATGTAAATAAGTTTTATTTGTCTTTCTCTTTGCGCGCGTCCAGCGCTGACTCGACCGCGGAGAAAGTAGATATAGTGGTCCATATTTACCAATGGATAAGCTTTTAGAATATTACCACGTAAAGTAATATTTTTCAAATATTATCTACCTTTTAGATAATATATTAATTAACAACCATAAGTGTTAATTTCATTTAACGATACACCCCGTTACATAATGGCCTTTATCTACAAATGGATAAGCACTTCGAACATTACTCTGTAAAGTAATATTCTCCAAATATTCTCTACCTTTTAGATAATATATTAAATAACACCCTTTACGTGTGAATTTTCTGTAACGAGACACCCCGTTACAGAAGTCGCATATCAAAGAACTTTAGCACCTCATACTGTTGTCTCGGAGCTTCTTTCAATCGTCCGCATCATCGATCAGTGGCGCTCAAGTGGTTGCATTCGTCCGTAACGAGTCCAGCTTATCCACCCATCCAGTCATACGTCCTTACAAAATAATAGTGCCCTTCAGTCTTCAGGTGTAACTCCAAAATTACTGTGGATACATTGCAAAAAAGAAGAAGAAGAGCATTCTTAATTCATGCTTGTCAAAAAGCAACAAAATCTTAATCCGTTACATATGAATAAACAACAAGGCAGAAGGCACCAGTAAACATAATTTTGCTATTACGTCAATCGCACAGCAGCCAAAATAAACTTGAAAGCTATCCGAAGTACCCAAATGCTGGCTGAATTCAAGAATTAAGCGGAAAGAATCGAAATAGCCTTGATTATTGACATTTAAGATGTAAGGCTAAATTGAAGGTCTTTAATTTTAATAATAGGTTTAAGTGGACCGAAAGGCTCTAATGCATGTACCTGGTGGTGGTATATGCACCAATCGTCAGTCTAAGCATTTGTTTTTAAATTTTGCTTCAATAATAAAAATTTGTGCTGCCACAAACGATCGTGCCTAACAGGCAAGTATGTAAATTCCTAGAATTCAGAAGAATATGCGCTCTTAGCGGTCAAGCTAGCTCCAAATAGAACGAGTCTGTAGAATCTCTAAGCGCTTCATTGTCGAAAACTTAAATGTCGCGTTAGCAACTAGTGGTAGATATATGATGACAGACTAATGATTTAGACCTGCCAGAGTTTCAGAAATGGCCCTTGGTGATTTTGCGGATAACAGGATGGGAAAGTAATAGTCCTATTCCATCCAGATGATTTGCAGGAGGAGGCTTCAGAATCCAAGTCGGATAGTCCCCGTGCTCATGGGATCCACCAAGTCTGACGCTGGCTTGCTTGCTGTCATCTACACATTTTACGGAATAAGGAATTGCGGGCATTGCGACCAACCTTGACGATACACGTAAAATAATAGCACCCTTTGCATCTGAGCACGGCACATTCGTAACTTCGAAAAGTAAGATGCCTCCTTTCGCCAGACTTTGTTTATTGTTAGCATGGAAAGGGCCGATTCCCTCAGAAAGATAGCTAAAGCTGATCAGTCTCCTGTTTATGGCCACAGTGCCTCCGCTATGCAACCCATGCGACGTAGGTTCAGCATTTCACCCAAGGGTTCATGCTACAGTATGGGGTCAGCTGCTTTCTAGTAATTCTACTATACTCTCCTGCATGAGCCGCCCATTCTCCAATTCCTGCTCAAACTCCGCGTGTGAAAAAAACGGGAACAGCAATTATACGAATTTATATTCAAGATCTCGATGCAGGCGACGGAAATCTACTCGGATGAATCTTGTGACTTGCCAGTTACGTTGTCGGCCACCTTTACAGCCTCATGTTTGGAATCAGACTGCAACCCGATTATCATTGGAGGTGCCACATATTATTCCGAGACTAGCTGTTCGTCGAATATTGTCTCTCACGCGGAGGACTTTTTCGAGGATAGTCAGTATATCATCGTCGATTCCTATAGTGACATTAGTTGTACCACATGCGTTGAAACAGTGGTGGTGGCCGCTTCAGGAAGGTGTCAACTTGCGGGTTCAAGCGGACAAAGCGTGATTGCTACAGTTAGCACGAACGGGTCTACTCAATTGACGTACTACTCTGATCGGCTCTGCACTTCTCCCGCTTTAGCTACCCACGTTGTTACACAGGAAGAGCTCGTACGTCGGGCGTGTTTGTCGGGTAGGACCTATTTAGCGAGCTTTAATGGAGCAGATACGGGTGATGATAGCGATAGTGTTTCATCAACAATTTCGAGGGATGGCAGATTTGAAATCAATAGCGCTGTCTTGGCAGGAATCATCGTCGGGGTTTTATTTCTTATCGTCTTAGTTGGCTTTTGTGTGTTTCGGAGATGCCGGCGACGTCGCAACAGCTCGAGCCCAGCTGCCGATAATTTTAGGCCAACACACGTGGAAGGACACGTCGATTATGAAGCTCAAGTGAGCCCAGAGAAGCCGTATACACAAACAACAAGCACCACCATCTCGGACTTTGATCGGTGCCATTCGATTCAATTATGGAAAGACGATCTGATTGTCGCAGCACGTATACCTCGGGAAGAAATCCAAGTGGGGCAGCTTATTAATCGGGGAGGGTACGGTGAAGTCTACATTGGTAACTTTCGCGGCAAGGATGTTGCAGTCAAGATGCTGCTCCCGGAAACAAAGAAAACCATGTCCCAAGTCAATGCATTTTTGTCTGAAGTAAAGCTGATGGCCAGTTTGGATCATCCATGTATCGTTTCATTCGTTGGCGTTGCGTGGGATCAGCTCATTGATATTTGTGTCGTGTCGGAATACATGGCTGGTGGCGACCTCAAAGCCTTGCTTACTTTGTATGAACAAAGCGGTCATCCGGTTGGCTTTAATCCAACCAAGGTCAAAATTGCTCTCCACGTTGCCATGGCGTTGGGTTATTTGCACTCGTGTGCCCCACCTGTCATCCATCGCGACTTAAAATCCAAAAACATATTGCTCGATGAAGTTTTAAATGCAAAGGTAACAGACTTTGGCATTTCTCGAGAACGGATTGACGCGACCATGACTGGTGGCATTGGAACGTCTTTCTGGATGGCGCCCGAGGTGATGATGGGTGAACGCTATGATGACAAGGCAGATATGTTTTCATTTGGTGTCGTGTTGTCCGAGCTTGACTCTCATGTCACGCCATATGCTTTATCGACCAACAGAAATTTGACCACATCTTCGTCTTCAGCTGAACCGAATCAATTGCCTAATGCTGCAATCATGCAGATGGTAGCAGCTGGCAAACTTCGAATTCATTTCTCCGATGTAAGCCCACAGTCAATTGTGAAGTTGGGATATGCTTGTGTGTCCGTAGATCCTCTAATGCGACCCACTGCAGTTGAAGCACTCAAGAAATTAAGGCAGATTTTA
>NW_027152195.1:666264-669280 GCF_004359215.1 Bremia lactucae | reverse complement strand
CATTTGAAGTAGATTGGGCACTGGCTTTCGACCTCTTGTCGTCTCGGTGGACGATAGGCACCAAAGTGGACAAAAGCCTGTTTCAGGCTTACTGTAACGGGGCACTACGACTTGTACTGCTCCAGTACAAGTCCACTCGCACTGCTTCAGTTGCGAGTGGTGCCTTTCGTTATTTCACGTACACTAGTACGAGCAGAGGAAGACTTCTCTTTAAGACAACTAGCTTAAAGAGGGTTAAATGAAAATTGTATTAATATAATTAAGTTTCTTCTTCTTTTTATCTGTTAATGCTTACTTAATTATTAACTAATACTAAACATGCAATTGAAATCTTATCTGTCACTCTCTCTTTGTTTACATCTACAGCTGATTAGTCTGTGGGATAAATAGATATAATGGTACCTATTTATGGATAAGATTTCTAAACATTACTTTACAAATTAATATTCTCCAAATATTATCTACCTTTTAGATAATATATTAATTAACAGCCTTTAAGTGTTAATTTCATGTAACGATACACCCCTTTACATTACCCTCCCTTAAACGACAATCACTCTGACTGTCATTGGATGGAGTGGTCACTATGTGACCACTTCATTTTAAAAATGATGTTGATTGGTCAGAACCATCATTTTTAATTCCATAGCATGAAGAGCAAATTCATGCGGGGTGTTGATAGTGCCGCGCCTTCGGCTGCGGTTCGTGCAGCCGCGGGTGACGCACTTTTATCTCTTGCGGCAGACGGAACGTCTGCCGTAGTATCTTCCACTCGCGCAACACTAGATGTTGCGGGTGCATGTGGTATTCATCACGTGAATACGACCTCTCTTTGGAGGTCGACTACGAATGCGAGTCGGACGAAATGGCCGACTCGGGGAGAATAGAACAGTCGCCTGATAGACGTCAAACGGCTGACTATGAGCCTTCGAATGAGAGGGCTCACTCTGATAGACGAGTTAATAGTCTATTTTGATCCGACGATATGGATGATCCCTCATCGCTCGTTCCGTCTCCCGTGCCGTCACCCGCACATATTTCTGTGCGTGGTGATGACGGTGGCGTAAGCCATCGTAATAAAATTTATTGTGGTACCCCTGCTTCAGTGGGTACCATTCAGGGGATCGTAGACACTTAATTGTCTCGTCTTGCCCCTGAGAAGATGCCGTGGCTTTTGCTCGAATGGGTAGTCTATAGCTTGTCTTGAGAGGCTACTCCTCATACTAAATATTTCTTATTTATTGCGACGAAGCTACATGGCCTTGATCCCAGCGCGAAGAATTTTCGCGCTTTTGAAGATTTGAATCTTGATGCTTTTCTTAAGCATCGATGGTATAGTGGAGACAACAATCGTAATAAAATCTCGCTGATGCAACCTTGGAGCACGCATTCGCAATGTCAAAGACATTGGACGCATAGCCTGTCTTCAAAGATTTAACGCGATTCGCGTTAAGTTTGAAAAACGAACTTCAACCGGTGCTAGGTATAAACTGCATCGGTTGGCTTGTGAGGCAGGACTTTCATGCCTCACGTGGGGTGATCCTTGTCCGTGTTGCTAAATCGGAGAGGGTAAAAGAGGATGTCAATTTCCTTTCTTCGCCCTGTGGAAGGGCTCGCATCTCTATTGAGATGCGGGATGCGATTGACGTTTTGCATTCGATTTACACGCGCCAGGGGCGCGTGTTTTCCGATGGGCCTTCTGAACCATTGGATGGTCTCGTCATACTTACGGACGAGGCCCTCGACGTCAGCAACCAGCTGGGAACGAGGCTCCTAGCTTTCATGTGAAGGTGGATATCCACGCCAGCGACAAGACAACTCGTTCGCTGCCCCTTCACATCACGGTGGTTCTGGATGCGTTCCACAAGGAAAGTTGACCACCGTGGGATTCTACCAATGGTTTGTTGAGGAGGTAAAATTAGATCTGGGCGTGTGTCGGATCTAATGTCGAGGATCGACAACATCGATCACTTCCTCCATGATTTGGAGGAAGGACTTGACCACGAGCGCGGCAAGCGGCGCTCGTTGGAGCGGACGGTGCAGGCTTACCATATCGTGCGGTTGGAAGACCATTCGAAGAGTGCGTACTCCATGTTGGAGTACGAACGGAAATATCACGCTGTTCGTGATGAGCTGTCGTCAGCTTATCGCAGTTTCGAGGATATTCGGAACAGACATGAGAAACCCCAGATTCAACATGAGAATCTGGTTCGCGATCACAAGAATCTTTTAGAGATCCTTGAAAAGGGTGGTCAGATCCGTCCTCGGAAGAAGCCGCGTGCTGATAGTACGGGCGGAGCCGACCAACGTAAAACGTAGGATGCGTTCGCATCTTACGTGGCAATTCTATTGTGTACGCATTGCCTCTGCGATGCAGTCCCGGAAAGGCCCAATGAACTTGGGTAATTAGTTTACTGCTACCCACATTACTGACTAAACGCTTAGGTAGGTTTACAATAGAGAGTAGCACTAGATCATTAATTTTAAATGAATGAACATTTGCTCTTCCATGTTTGTCTGTATTCCGTTTCTGTCGGTCCACTACGTTAGCAATGGAATCCTGAACGAAACGGATCATTAATTCTCGAGTTGGCTGAAATTCCTCTGCTGACTCATTTGTATTGTCTTTTTCAGTACGCTTTGTGCGTACTGCCATGAGATCATTTTCATCTTCGATGTCGATTTCTTCGACATCGACATCTCGCGTCGTTGTTAACTTCGACATCGACATCTCGCGTCGCTGTTACTTCGACGCGTGATGAGCAAGAGCCAGAAATGGTTTTGCTCGTGCGAGCCCCCCCCTTAAACTAGAGGATCCCTCTAATTGGGTGGGTATGCGAGGATGGCGTAAGCCATTCACAAAGAACGGTGTATGCGTTGTAGACGCATGCACCGAATTATTGATGGCGAATTCGACCATCGGTAAAAACTCGCTCCAATTCGGATACGATTGGACGTAACCTCGAAGTATCTCTTCGAGGACGCGATTTACGCGTTCTGTTTGACCATCCGTTTC
>NW_027152195.1:658317-661476 GCF_004359215.1 Bremia lactucae | reverse complement strand
GTTGTACTAACGACCGTACCACAAGTGAGGCCATCGCACTCACTCGTAGTACATCCACACGCTTGTGGACGCTCCAAGACGTTCATCAGATGGCCATCTGATGAACAAGTGGCAGGCATCTTTACGGATCGATGCTGCCAGCTGATCCTTGGCTCGTATTTTCTGAGCCAAGGTAAACCTAGGATGACATCAAATTTGTCATCCAAATCCAGTACGATGAAATCATCATCATACTGTAAATCTCTTAACGTGTAGTGAAATTTCACTACGCGTTTCATTACTGTTATCGATGCGCCTGTCGCTAGACGCACCGTCATCCTCGTTGGAGGGATGTCGCGCTCAACATATTTGAGCCTACGACCCTCTAGTGACTGGCGACGAATAAAGTTATTCGACGCTCCGCAATCCAATAGGGCTCTAAGTGACAAATCATTTGTCACTTTCAACTTCAAGGTGATGAGGGATACCTCATCACCAGGTGCAGAGACTCATAATAATTGTGTGTTTGCAGCAATTTTAGTCAAGAGATTTGAAAATTCTCTTGAGGTTGCTGGATCAGTAGGGCATTGCGCCCCTACTGATCCCGACCGTTTTTTTGCGGTCCGCCTCGCTGTTGCGATTTCGCAACAACGTCGGACCCGCGACCGTTGCCCTTTTTAGCAAACGGTCCGTAATTACGTTCAGTACCTTTCGGCGCTGGGCGTGGGGTACTACACTCATGAACGTAGTGTCCTACCTTTTGACAGCGATTGCATTTCTGCAATCGCTTATTGTTCGAAAAACGAGGTTTCTTGCTTTCGACATAAGAGAGGTCGATACGTTCTGGACCTCCCGAGTCTGCAACACGGTGTCTTAATGACGCTTGTGCGGCTCAATTTCGCTCAGCCCGTCCTCGACCCTACTATGAACGAATACATCGTCAAAGTAATGGGGCGCGTAGCACGGCGCTGACGCATCACGTGAGCCACCCCTCGGTTGAATGTCGATGGTGCGTTTTTCAAACCTTAAGGCATCACAAGCCACTTCCAAAGCATACCACTGGGGGTGCTTACTGCCGTTTTCGCTACATCGGACTCTCTCATAAGAACCTGATAGTAGCCATCCATTAAATCCAACGCGGAAAAGATAGTTGACTACCACGCAGTTCAACAAAACATTTTTCCGGGGATCTGCGTTTTCGCCGATAAGGTGGCCTTGCTCGGCTTTAAGTAAGCGTGAACCGCGCGCCATCCACCTGTGACCTACGCACACAGAAGGTCGGGCTGCGGTGAGGCGACTTGCTTTCACGTGCATGTCCCATCTTGGCTCTTTTGTCGAAGGACTCATCGATATAATCGACTTGTTCTTTCGGCAACTTCACACAAAACTTGTTGCCAGGTTCGAGGTCAATTTCGTGCCCGATGCCCCTATCTGCTGGTAGGAGCAACATTTACATGCTACTAGCGGGCCGACGCTTTTGCGTCGACCTGAAAGCTTAAAGATTGAAATCTCGCTGTCGAACGCGACTCCTTGCTAAGATGGTTTCGTCGCATCGGACGATGCGATGAAAGTGAAATTTGGCATGTTGGACGGACGTGCCAAATCTTGGTTTAAGGGCTCAACGAAGCGGGGTGTATCGCTTCATGAAATTAACACTTAAAGGTTGTTCAATAATATATTATCTAAAAGGTAGAGAATATTTGAGAATATAACTCTACGTAATAATATTCGGAAAGCTTATCCGTTTGTAGATATAGGCCATTATATCTACTTTCTCCGCGGTCCAGTCAGCACTGGACGCGCGCAAAGAGAGAGACAGGTAATACTTTATTACGTGTTTTGTATTAGTTTATATTTAAGTAAGTATTAAGTAGATAGACTAGAAGAACTTATTTATATTAAATAACGTTATCTATAATCCTCTTTAAAGCAAGTGTTTTAAAGCGAGTCTTCATCTGCACGTACTAGTGTACGTGAAGTAACGTGAGGCACCACTCGCACTGAAGCAGTGCGAAGTGGACTTGAACTGAAGCAGTACAAGTCGGCAGTGCCCCGTTATACTCAATCTTTACGACCCATATGTGTTTGGGTCTTATGAGGTTTTTAAGACCCTGCGCAGGCAAACCTTGAGCCGCCACGAACCGAATTAGGGGCTCGATCGGAGCTCCTGGAGTTGAAACCGGGCAAAGTGACCTTCATGCTCACGCCCAGCACAAACGCTACCTTGTGAGATGTATCGTGGGTAAACACATTAATGAACTAACACAGGTTACTATGTTCAATAAAGTTCTTGCGGATGGTCCCGTCAAGACCCACCAGTTCCGGCTTATACTACACACGCTAGGCCAAGATATTTCTGTAGCTGGCGGAACAAGAGAACGTAAGTGTAACGGGGTGTATCGTTACATGAAATTAACACTTAAAGGATGTTAATTAATATATTATCTAAAAGGTAGATAATATTTGGAGGATATTATTTTATAAAGTAATGTTAAGAAATCTAATCCATAAATAGGTATAGACCATTATATCTATTTATCCCGCATACTACTCAGCTGTAGATGTAAACAAAAAAGAGAGACAGGTAAGATATGATAAGATTTCAATTTCATGTTTAGTATTAGTTTATAATAAAGTTCGAGTTAACAGATAGAAAGAAGAGATACTTAATTATATTAATACAGTTTTCATTTAACTTTCTTTAAGCTAGTTGTCTTAAAGAGAAGTCTTCCTCTGCACTTACTAGTGACTCGAAATAACATAAGGCACCACTCGCAACTGAAGCAGTGCGAAGTGGACTTGTACTGAAGCAGTACAAGTCGTAGTGCCCCGTTACACCTGGTAGCACTTCGTAGTCCGTCCAAGGACCACATTTCCTTCATCTAACATGGACCTGTTAGACGATAGTGGGAATACGCATCACGTTTCCCCTGAAAGCTACTTCTTTCTAAGTGATATAGAATTGAGTGCGGTTGAACGAATGAGTTCGACCGTGGGAAACGATGCCATCTTGGCAATGCTGTCCGATTTGACAGAGATGCCCTCCATTCAACCATCGCCAAGTTCATACAACGTGAACTTGACGAGATGAAGGAAAAAGTAGCCCTGCTGAATCAGCAAGGCTCTCAACAGGCAGAACTGTTGAGGTTACAACAGGTACAGACCCCTGTACCTGGGATG
>NW_027152195.1:648947-656066 GCF_004359215.1 Bremia lactucae | reverse complement strand
CTCAAACAGACGTTTGAACCACCAAGGGCTGAGTTCAGAGCTCGTTCAGAGCTTCTGAAACTCAAGCAAGGCAAGCGTGATGTTCACGCATATGCCCAGCACATACGACTCTTAGCGAGTTGTATTACAAATAACCCAGTTCATGAACACACGTTGATTACGGTGTTCATGCAAGGTCTTACGGATGGTCCCGTAAAAACCCACCCGTTCCGGATACGCTTGAAGAAGCAATATCCGTTGCGGAACAGGAGGACTTTAGCTTGAGACAGGCTCAAACTAGTTCGTCATCGTATCGTCCTCCAAGACGACACGAGCTGAGAGGACGCCCAATTGTACGTCAGCTTGCAAAAGTGCGTCATAGGGTTCTCCGAGATACCTGTGATGGGCTGCATCGTAGGGACACACGCGGTACGAGCAGACCTAGACAAGGTAAAGTCGGTAAAGGAATGGCCAATCCCACGATAAGCGAAAAATTTGCGCCTATTCATAGGGCTCGCTAATTACTGCATAAGGATATGAAGAATTATATATTGATTACCTATGCGTAACAGTTGGTCCTGGCAGCTTTTACACCAATACCAATACCTGCTGGTATTGGTATTGGTGTACTTGGCGGGGCTGGTTATGCGGAGCGAACTAAGCCCTTGTCTGACCTCCATAAAAGGTAATAAGAATGGGTTTGGTCAAATGGACGAGAAGATGCGCTCACATCAGTAAAGCAATCTCTTGTAGAGGCACCGGTTTTGGCATTGCTAGACACGGATAAGCTTTTAAGTGTCGTCTGCGATGCAAGTAATTTTGCAATCGGCAGCGCGCTCATGCAGAAGGATGACAACGGTGCTGACCGTGTCATATCTTATCAGTCCCGGCTTATGAAGCCGCGTAAAAAAATTACCCTGTGCATGGCAAGAAGCTACTTTCAATAAACTACTTTTGTTTAATTTTGAGTGTACCTGTTGGGCACCTAACCATTTGTTGTTTATACGGATCACGCACCACTGTCGACCGCAATAAACTCACCATACCGCTTGCCTTGAATGGCAAGATGGCTAAAATTCTCTTCTGAATTCAATCTCAAGTTAAATACAAGCCGGGTAAGTCGAATGTTTAGGCTCACGCGTCAATCGCAGACCAGACTTCGCGGCAAGACACCAGGAAAATATGTCTTGTGCTAAGGCACAAGTTGTGTCGGCATCCATGAAGGTCTACCACTTGACGAGCTCTTTGGCCTCCGAAGTATAGGAAAGCTACAGTAAGGACGAACTTTGTCGCCTGCTGTTGGATCACTTCGGTGGACGAAAGGTCTCCCTTCCGTCGCACTGAAGGCTAAGCTGCGTCAGTTTAGCTATAGCGATGGCCTTTGATGGCAGCAGCTGTCACATCGTGATCTCTTGAGAATCTATGTACATATCTCAAGCTGAAGATACTTCACAAGCTCCATGGTGCACCATCGAGTGGCATCTGGGCCGTGAAAATACATTCTTACGAGTGTCAGAGGAATTTCGGTGATCACACCTTATATTCGCGCCTGCAACAGTGTCAGCACATATCGCCTGCACCGTCCAGCAGTGCGCCATTGAAGCCGCTACCGATTCCAACGGATTGCTGGAAGTCGATCATGCTGGGCTTCGTGTTTGGCATGCTACCCGACCAACAGGGTCGGACGGGCTCGTCGTCTTTGTAAACAGATTGAGCAAAATGGTGCGTTTATTACCATGTAGCACAACGATCTCAGGCAAAGAGGCAACCCTCTTGTTCCTGGATCACGTGTGTCGACTACAGGGGTGCCCGAGTCCATAGTATCAGACCAGAATTCCACCTTTTATGTCAAGTTTTTAGCATTATGTTTTTGAGCTGCTAAGTAGCAAGTTCCACATGTCGACAACCGATCATCTTCAGAACGATGGCGAAAAGAACGTGCCAATCGGGTCGTGGCGGATGTATTGCGCACGTAGCGAGCAAACAATTGCCCATCGTGGAGTTCCCTATCAATAACAGTGCCCACGCCAGTATAGGTGAGACGCCGTTCTATATAAACGGACTGCGCCATCCTCGAACGTCACTGTCATCTGTGCGCAGCCCGAGTCTTAGTAGTGGAGGGCCCCTCTCTGCGCTCGGTGCAAAGAAGGGACATTGCTTCGCCGAAATGGCGATGACCCGTGAAGGTATCATGTCTACGGCAAAAATTTACCCTCGTGACGCTGCCAATTTAGCACACGGGACCCTGAGTTTAACATCATTACGAATCCGCTCAATATAGAGCAAGAAAAGATAACCCTCATAGAGGAAAGAGCTCGTCGTCGAGCCGCCGAGATAGCGAAAGCTGAAGCTCATAGTGAATACAAATTCACTCAGCTTAGTGCGGGGGAGCGTCTCAAAGAGATAGCGGGTCACAGCTTGGGCATCTGGATCTCCGGTGACCCGGCGAGGATGCCGGAAGAGATCGCTGCTCGCGACGCTCTTCGTGAGCAATACCTTACGTCAAAGGTAATGACGCGAAGTCAGTATCTGACGCATTTTCGTGATCAAGCCCGTGGGGCTTCGGTGACCCTTATGAGGGGAATTCCGATCGTTTTGTTTCCAAACGCAACAAGGAGTGAAACGAAGTCTCATTTGAGAACTGGGTCCACCGGTCCCGCTGCCTTCGTAATATTTGGAATACCAGAGAGTCTGCCTATAACCAATTCAACTAAACATTCAAGGATAGGGCTGATGTTCGTTTGGAACGGAAGCTTCACTTCGATTTCGCTAAGCTTAAGGCCAAAGGCCAGTTGCGTTCGGCATTGATGCCACAAAACGAATAAAAGCCTAGCCGATAATTCAGTGCTTCAGTTGACCGTACAACCATAAATCGAAGCCGCACTGAGGCTACAGATCCAACCTATTCCACGTCTAGTGGTGGGAAGCGTCGTTTGACGCGAGTTGACTTTGAGCTTGGCGCTCAAAAACGTCAATGGCGCACGGTGAATCTTGCCGAAGAGGTGCCTCGAACTCCCAAGGGTTTCAGAAAAGGGGTACCCTAGCCACTTCACCAGGTACTGGTATTGACCCTTACGACGACGTCGCTTTAAAAGTTTATCCACATGAAACTAAAGGTTTCCCAGCGAATCAAGCAGCGCAGGAGGGGGCCGAAATTTCGGCGGAAGCATTTGATGCTCTGAGGCACGAGGTGCGACTTCTTCGTGAGGGCCTTGACCGGGCTAAGAGCTCTTTTGAGGTAATTCAGAACCGTCTTTCGATGCTGGAGCATCAGCAACGTTGTTTAGAGAACCAGCTGGACATCTCGGTGAGAATGCAGCAATCTGCGGCACGACCACCTGTCTCGGCACAAGTGCCTTCAAGTCCACGTGGGAAGCGAGCCAACGTAGAACACTGGGTGTGTACGCAGCTTGCTAGGAAATTTAGTGTGTAAGCTAGGCCCTTCTTGGCCACGTTTGTAAATGTCCAATAAAGCTCGGGCGCAATTTGGTCTTGAAGACCGCGGACCAAGTTGGTAGGTAAATTTTTAGCGTTAATTAAAACCCTCTCTCCAACCAAATAAGAATTAATACAGCTTCTGCCTTTTGCATCTGCTTGTTCTTTTTGTGTGTCTTGGCTATCAGCCATCGTATCCCTTACATGTCTTAAGACACTAAATCGCGTCGCAAGAAACTCACTTACTTCTTTCCGATCGGTAACAGGGCTGATATCAGCAAGCCTATCGGCTAATTCTCCCCCACCAAGCCCTGGGTCACGCAGTCGTATCGTTAATGGAACGCGTGGGTCGGTAAAACCGTTGACATAGAACGGAGTGTAGCCTGTAGAGGCATAGACAGCTTTATTTAACGCAAACTCCACCACTGGAAGCATTGAGCTCCAGCGCTTTGGTGTCTGAGCACACACACTGCGTAAAACGTCTTCAATGACGCGATTAACACCTTCAGTTTGCTCATCGGTTTGCGGATGGTCCGCGGTGGACATATCCAATCAGGTGCCAAGCACTTGGAAAATTAATTATCCGAATTTACCCGTGAAAAAGGGATCCCGATCAGAGACAATTGCCACTGGCAAACCGTGTTGTCGAAACACGCGATCGATAAACAGCTTAGCTGTACCTTCACCATCAATGGAATCCGGCACGGCCGCTAAGTGAGCCATTTTGCTCAATCGGTCAACAAAGACTACTATGCCGGAGTTACCGGCTGAATATTTTGGTAGACCGAAAACAAAATCCACACTAATGGACTCCCAGCAACATATGGGGACAGAGAGGCTCGCCAGTGACGCAGCAGCATGCGCCGAGGGTTTAACCCGTTGGTAAGTTTCGCATGTGCGAACATATGTGCTGACACATTTATGAAATTTGGGACACTAATAAATCTGGCTTACAGAGCCGTAGATCTTTTCTCTACCGAGATGACCACCAAGGGGACAGTATCATGTGCCTCATAGAGGATTCAGTACTTCAAACCCTCATCATGAGGAACAACGACACGCGGAGGGTCCGCGGTGTCTGTGCAATAATGAATAGGTCGTTATCAATAGAACATCGATGTAACCTTGCACCCAAACGTGCCGGCAATATAATACCTGAATCCGAGTTCTTTCGAGCTCGTAGCAGAGCTACAGACTCTTCATCCTTGGCGTAAACCAAACGGATTAATTCAGGAATAGGCGCCATTATTGTCGTTAAATGAGAGAGCTCATAATCCGGCCTGCGTGATAACGCATCGGCCAAAGCATTCTGCTTGCCGGGCTTATACTTCACCTCGAAGTTGTATTCCGCGAAAAAGGTCAGCCATCGGACCATTTTTTTTGTGAGAGATGACGCGACTTAGTCGCCGTACGTAATGACTCGTGATCTGTATATGTCGCAAACGGCTTGGAGCCGAGCTGATGAACTCTGAATTTAACGAGACCATACTTCATGGCAAGTAACTCTTTGTCATCAACTGGGTCATTCTTTTCCGCAGCTTTAAGCTGTCTAGACTCGAACGCAATAACACGGTCACGCCCACAAACATCTTTTTGTAACCGAGCACTGCCAAAGGCAAAATTCGATGCGTCACAGACGACACTGAAAGGCCAATTTGGATTTGGCAGTGCCAGGATCGGGTTATGGATAAGACTATGCTTAATTGCTCGAAAAGCAATGTGTTAGGTGCTAGGCCAGCACCATTCTGTATCATTTTTAAGGGGATTAGTGTTGATTTACGTTAAAGCTATGAGCTTGAAGATGGGCTTACGGTCGAGATTGCAAACCGGAAAGAAAGTTATATTTTGAGTTTATCTCAATCTTACCGCTAACTTTATCCTACCGTTAGCTTTATCCTACCGTTAGCTTTATCCTACCGTTAATTCTTTCCTATCGTTCGCTGCGCCCCCTTTCCCAGATTATGTGGACTACCATAAAATGGGGGACGTCACTGTCTGGCGGGACAGTGCTGGTGAACCCCAAACACCAGTTCCCGAAGGTTTTACTTTTTGTCGTTACCGGGTATCGAACCGGTGACCAGTGGGACGCACCGCCATGCCTTACCCGACTGAGCCGCAACACACGATATTTTCCACACTCAAATTCTCCGTATAATTCTTGTCATACGATCCCTTATACACGCATATGCATAAAGCGCAACACTTTCGATGAACACATCAATCTTCAACACTCTTTCTTGATGTGCACTCGAAGTGATGCCCTTATGCTGCCATGCCGAGTCCCATGATAAACTTGGTGTGCTTGTCTCTTGGAAGAGCCTTGGTTAACCCGTCCGCGATCATTTCTTCAGTTGGCTTGTACTCCACTGCAATTACCTCACTCGCCACCTTCTCACGCAAGAAATGAAACTTGATGTCGATGTGCTTCGTGCGCGAATGGTAGACAGGATTCTTGGCAAGCGCAATACATCCTTGATTGTCTTGAAAGATCGTCGTCGCCGTATCAGTCTTGTACTCCAAGTTCTTTATCAGATTTTCGAAGCCAGACTGCCTCTTGAGTTGCGCTGTATAGACTCATGTACTCTGCTTCCGTGCTTGATGTCGCAACGGTTGGTTGTCGCTTGAAATTCCATGAGATCGTACCGCCGTTCAGGAAGAACACGTATCCTGTCGTTGAACGCCGCGTATCTAAGTCGCCCGCCCAGTTTGCGTCCGCGAATTCAATAAGCTCTCCCTTTTTAACGCCGCTAAACACAATGCTGATATCTTTAGTCGTCTTCAAGTACTTGAGAATTCGCTTGGCTGCTACTACCAGTGTGACTTCCCGTAGCGCTCACAGAACTTGGCAACTTCGCCGACCGCATGCGCGATGTCTGGTCGTGTACAAGTTGCTATGTACATTAATGCACCCACCAGTTCGCGATACAGAAATCTCGGTACAAACGCTTCCTCTTCAGGCATCTTCACCAGTTTCAAGTTGTTGTCCGCTGGTGTGTGCACGTCTTGCAATTCTCAATTCCATGCTTTTCCGAGAGTCGCCTGATGTATGCCTTCTGGTTCATCTTGATCAAATGTTCATCGCGCTTGCGGTGAATCTCGATTCCTAAGCAGTACTTGAGATCCCCAAGCTCTTTGATGCTGAACTCTTGCTTAAGCGCACTCTTGATGTTCGTTATGTGATCCTTAGTCTTGCCGAACAGCATTATGTCGTCCACGTAGATTACAATGATGCTGTATTCGCCGCTTGACACTCGAATAAACACACACGGATCTGCTGAAGTGCTTTTGAATCCTTGGGTTTCCAGATGCTGATTTAGTTTGCTGTTCCACTGCCGCGCCGCTTGCTTGGTTCCATACAGCGCTTTCTGTAGCAAACACTTCTTCATCGGATTTTGTTGATCTTCAAAATCGTCGGGTTGGTCCATGTAGATCTCCTCAATAATTTCTCCATACAAGAATGCGGTATCAACATCAACGTTTTCTGCCTCCAAGTCTTCAGCAGCTGCAATAGCTAACACCGTATTGATTGATTCTTTCCGAGCCACTGGCGCAAAAGTCTCGACTAAGTCGATCCCAGGCCGCTGCGTAAATCCTTTTGCAACTAATCGTGCCTTGAACTTGACAATATTTCCACTTGGATCGCGCTTGATCCGAAATACCCACTTGCAGCCAACAGCCTTCTTGTTCGGTGGCATGTCCACTAAC
>NW_027152195.1:634478-648847 GCF_004359215.1 Bremia lactucae | reverse complement strand
TATTTAGTAATTGACCATCCCCTTAAGTACCAAATGTACTTAATGGGGACTGTGTAACATTAGGGCAACTCTAGCCCGTTACAGCCATAGTGAATGAGAATATAAATAATAGCAAAAACCAGTTTTAAGAACACAGAATTTATAATGTATCTTACATAAAACCAATAATATCGCCCATTCATATTAGTTTACACCATTTAGCCAATGAAAGGTATTTTGGCTGTGGCAAGTCTGTGGTAATAGTGGCACCCTACTACATACTGTCTGATGTGTTGTTGTATAATTACATCGCATTGCTTGTATATAAAATACACAATAGAAATTTAATCTAAAAGTCGTTTCTAAGTGATGCTTGTTTCTAACAGCTTGCGAGTATTTACATTTGAGATCTTCGATATCTTCCAAAAAGTCTTCGTGGTAAGCTTTAAAATGTCGTCTTTAAGCTCGAATACTTGTGTTTGCAGTTTTTTCTTAATACACACTTCGTGACAAAATTGCTTTTCAGTATCGTTTGCCACGTTGATATGGCGATCGACTAACAACTTCAGTTGGAACACTCGACTACGAAGATCCGACAATTCATGCTCCAGAAAATGCAATTGTCGATTTTTGACATTGACTTGATGTCTAAGGGCATTTTTTTCGCTTTGCAGCGCAATCAGAAAAGTATTTTTTTGCAAAAAGCTTCTGCTGAAGTTTAAGCTTATCCTTCAACTCTCCGCATTTGATTTAAACTGATTTTAGCTGAGCTTCGACCCCGGCTTCGTTATGCTCGTTCAACTTGCGCCGCATTTTATTCACTCGCTCAGGATATAGTAAAGCCTGCCTATTTGCTGCCTTCTGTAATTTATCGTTTTCCGCACGCAGCTTTTCGATTACTTTTTCAAGCTTAAGCCGCTCCTCGGGCAACTGCGCCAACACACGTTTTCGTTCATAGGCGCGACGCAATTTGGGAATACCGTCACTAGTAACACTTTCATGATCTTGCTTTTGCTGCAGCTGCATCAACTCAAGACGTAAATTATCGACGTTTTCCAGCTCCAATTTTGGCAGTCTGGTATCCTTTGTCACGATTTTATACTGCTTCGTAGTTCGTCGCCTCGATTTAGAAGCTCCTCATGAGCGTTTCGAAGTATTAGAAATTGCTGTTGTTCTCGTTGCAGTTCCGATATGTGTCTCCACTCTTTTGAATTGTCGCGGTCATCGTCAACATTACCGCCAGTCGAAGGTATGCCATGCATAAAAAGACTCTGAGCAGTAAACGTCACCTCCGACTCGTCTCGCTTTACCGCTGACATCTCGTAAATTGAGTCGTTTCGGCACTTCGTTATTAATAACTGGTGCTTGGAAGACGCATTAAAGTTGGAAGACACTGTAGCTGCATGAGTCTCTCCACTCTTCATTTGCAAAGCCAGCAAATCAGATTCTAACTTCGATATACGCTCACTACAGCGCTCAAGCTCACGGGTTTTGCTGGCTACATCCGCCTGGTTTATTTCTAGCTGCAGCATCAAGACATCGACACGATGCTGCAGCTTTCGCCCGTCTCAAGCTGCTCGCGTTTTTTGGCTTCGTCTGAAATTGCTAAAGCTGCCGCTGGTGTAGGAGCGAAAGCTTTTCGCAGTGCGCAATTTTGGGCCTCCATTATCTTAATGTTTCTCCCCAGCTCGTCCACGTCTTTTGCCTTGTGTGCTTCATTAATCTCAAGCAACTGCTTCAACCGCTTAGTTTCTTCCATCAATTTTGGTGCACTTGTCTCGGGATACTATCTTTTTCCTCTATTCCCTCAAAACAACCTGCTTCTTCCAATGCAACTGTGCTGAACTTGCTGCTTTTTAACTACTACCGGCTTTTCTTGACGCATTCGATCCGGAGTCTGCAATCGTGCTTTCTCCTCTTTCCACGCTTCCTTTTGCTCTTCATGGTACACTTGTTCATTTCGCTCTTTTAAATCCATTCCTTGTCTTTTTGCATGCTGTGCTCTGACGATCTCATTAGCGTGCTTATTCTCAGCTTTCAAAAACTCTTTTTTTATAAGATTATAGCATCTCGTAGAGCCTTCATTTTTTTCTTTTTTTTGCCACGTCACACTTGACAAACGCGAATTGGTGTTCTAACTTTAAACAATGCTGCACGCTCTCAATAAGCTTCTCTTTGAGCAGCAAAATTTCCCCCTGCGCTTCAACTGCATGAGCTTCAACAAAATCTTTGTCGTTGCGCAATATGCTTAATTTCATCTGCAGCTTCCGAATTGACTGCCTTGCTCCTTCCAACGCTATATGAGCCAGTTTCCACTCCTGTAGAATATGGTCGTATCTTTCATTAGCAGTTTGCAAGACCACTTCACTTACACATGTTTCCTTCATCGCGTTAAGAATGTTCATTGCATCTTTAAGTTGCTCAATCATCCGCTGATTCTCCTCATTAAGTTTTTGATATAACCGCGTAGTCTTAAGCCGATTTCGTGCACCCTCTTGGGCTCTTGAAGCCCGAACGACAGCAAATTTTTGCAGGTAATCGTTGTTCAGCGTGTTCTTTTCGTTATTAGGCTGGTTTAAGCTCGCAATTGTCACCTTGGCTGTTCGTTGTAATTTCACCTGATCCTTTACGCAAAAACCTAATTTCTGCCGCACCAACGGAGAGCTCTGGTCCACAGCTCGCTGAATGTCGTGTTGCCATCTCTCCCCGTTTAAAAGCCTTGCACGAGCGTACTGCAATTCCATCTTCAAAATCTCGTACTCGCTCTTCAGTGAAAGATTATCGGCTATCAAAACATCATTGCGCTTTAAAAGCTCTGATATGTGAGCTTGCATCTCGTCCACTTGGAGCATAGTATTTGGCATCCTTGTTTTATCGATTTCAGATTGCAGCCGATATTTCTTGTCCTTCGATTTCGTAGCGCCACACGCAGCTTTAAGCTGCCCCATATGCATAACTTCTCGCATGCTAAGCGCGTCAACTTGACTCTTTCGGCAGCCTTCATTGCTTCTATTTTTTTCTTGCTGTCGAAAGTTGTGAAGCGGTAATTGCGCTTGGTTGTTCTCCCAGAACGTTTTATACTGTATTCGACGATTTTGCTCAGCCTGCAGATCGTCTTCCAGAGTATCTAAGCGCTCACGGAACGCTACCCACTTAGTTTTACGAGCTGTCAACTCGCGCTCCTTAACTTGCTTCCTGGCATTTTCCAAATATTGAAATTTGTAACTTGATTGTTCTCGAATTGAAGTCAACTCCTGGGAATTGACCTCAATCTCTGACTTGAGTTGTCTGGCCTTCAAGCGTGAGTGTTGTTGTCTTATTACTTCTTGGTAGTACTGCAGGACTGATTGCTGATATATAGCCATAATCTGCTCCAAGTGATGCTGAAGCGCGCCTACAACCGCTTGATCATCTAATGACACCATCTTATTGTGCTGCTGTTTTTCTTGTTGCTCATGGTTGCCTTGCTCCTGGTTGGCTCTACTTATCATTGTTTTTAATTGAGATGCAGCAAGCGATATAATGTTCTGGTACTTTAAACACTCAGGGGCCAGAATTTCATAAAGTTGCTCTATTCCAGCAATTTCTTCGCAATAAAGTTCTTTATCTTGTCGCAGCTCTGTGTCGCCCTTCATGTCCTCCTTACCCTCTTGGCATTCCTTGTCGTTGTAAAGCACGTCCTGCAGACTGACTTCTCCAAGCTCCTTTATGCAATTTAATTGCTCTTTCATATAAATATCCCCAAAGCAAGTTTTTAATTTGTCCACTGAAGACTCATCCTTATCAACTAAATTGTTGTAACATTCCATTGCGAAAAAACAAGGCTTAGATTTTACTTAATTGAACATTTGCAAAAAGAGCTGTACCTGTAATCTTTCCGAACACATCGTGCAAACGACAAGATTCTATAAATAGAAGCAAATTTTCTTTTTGAGTATTGCGAGCCAAAAGTTCAAAAGCATCGAGCAGACGCAAAAGTACAGCTTTTCCGTCATCTGACTTAGATACTGAATGTGATCCTGCAAGGGCTAAATGTTCAGAGTGGAAATCCTTGAGCTCGCGATGTAGCCGCTCAATTCTTTTCAGCAATCGTGCTTTTCCTTGTATCAACAATCGCGCATTTTCTTTACATATGTCATCAAGCATCCAAGCAAGTGTATCGTCGGCATCACTCTTGTTCATTTTAGTAAACTTGTCTTCATTATGTGATTCCACGCGCTTAAAAATGAATTCCTGAAGTCTCTTTGCAACCTCTGCTGATCGTTTGATATTAAAAACAATCCCTCGTGTCCCCTGTTCCATTGTCAAGACAGGCAGTTGAATAAATTCATGACCATTAATTCGGGCCAGATCTTTCAAGCACTCAGCCTCCACCTCCTGCATTTGATTATTTGTCTGCTTCGTCACAGTCTCATCTATTGCGAACTGACCTTCCCAGGCGTCGGCTCCAGCGAGATCACTATACACACAACTAAACAATTTGCCGCATTCGGCCTTGAAGTACTCGGACGCTATATGCAATATTTTGACTGCCTTTAATTGCTCGCTTAGGTCGTCACGCATCACATTCAGATGCTGCTGCTTCATTTCTTTGCGCAATTCCTTTTGATACTTGATCACATCCTCTAGTGGTTTTCGCTCATAGTTTGCATTTCGATAGTCAGGTTCATGAAACTTTTTCTCTATCATCACTCGCCGCAGCTCTGTGTTCTGTACCAAAATGCGCTGTTCTTGTAGCAGCCTCATATTTGCAGCAGCATGCTCTTCACCATCGCCAAGCTTAACGTTCTGTCTCTGCACTGTAGTGTCATTGGTACTAATGACAACAGCATCGCCATTGTTTAAAACAAGGCTATCCGAGCTGCTTCCTTTTTGCAACATACGCTCATTTAAATCTAAAAAGGCATTATCATCTTGTATGCGCAAGCGTTGTGACATTATCAGCTGACTCTCCAAGTCTTCCATTTTAGAAGTTATTCGCCTACAGATAAGATCTCCTTCAACTTCGACAAGGCTTAAATACTGGTTTTCCTGCACCTGCTGATCAAGACACATAATATTCTGCGTTACTTTTTGCTTGACGTCATTTTGGTCTATTTGATGCAATATTCGCTCCACGTGAAACTTGTTTTTGGCATCGCTCGTCGCGGCATCCACGTTGCTTTCCTTCTCGTCAGTGCCGATAAGCTGTATTTCCTTTTTCAGTCTTTCGTTCTCTATATTGTCCCATTGAATATGCAACTGTGTCATCTCCAGCGTCCATTCGTCTGCTGCATCGCGATACAATCTCAATTGATCCTGCATAGTAGCGTTAGACGCCTTATACTCGTTAATTTGCACTACCATGCTTTCCATAGCTTTTCGTAATTCCATTGTTTTATTCCGCAAAAATTTGTTTTCCTTGAGCGCCGCCGTGTAGAATTCACTTCGCTCATCATTGCTCGTCGCAGTCACTTGAGTCACTTGTCGATGTGAATTGGTTTCAGCCACAGCTTTTCGTTCAAGTTGCATCTTAAGTTTAGTAATTTCAAGCTTTAAAGCTTCATTCTTTAAGTTTAAAGCTTCAATCCTATTATCTAAAGGCTTAAATAGAGACGTAAGAAGCGAAGTTGTTGTCGCTTTCTCAGTGTCACGTTCAATCTGCTTCTGCAGCTGCGTCCTAAGCTTTCCTACCTTTGCGTATAATTTATTGACTCTATGGTCCTTTTCCAGCATTGTCTGCTGTACTTGTATCTCTTGAGAGCTCGCATCCGATTGCACGGTGGCAAGCTGTTCAGAGAGCTGCTCGTTTTCGCTCTCAAGCTCCAGAAAATCGCCACGTAGCAGCGCCAATTCTTCGCGCAAAGATGTGCAATCATCTCGAGTGCATGTGCAGCTTGTTGCAGCACCACCTATCTCAACAGAGGAAGGCATGAGCCGTGCTGGCTCGCATTCAATCAATGCGGAGTGATTTTTTAGCACTAAAATTTAATTTTTCGACAAAATTCCTGAAACTTTTAATTTCGCCGGATATTTGACTGGTACAGCATTTGGCTGTGAATTGGTAGCTGCTGCTCTCCAGCTTTTATAGAGCTGCTTAATCACATAGAGCATGCTGCTGCGCTTTGCCGATCGATTTAATCTAGCTCTAGCTCGTCGACATGGACGTAATGCCGGAAAGAAACTGCAGGTGGCGTATTTTTCATCCGACGACGACTGGCGCATCTCGGACGATGACTTCGACGAGGGTCCTGACAAGATCATTGACAAAAGCCGACGTGATTCACTGCCGCAGCGTCAAATTATGCCCGAAGCTGCCAGAAAGAGTCGCTTTATGATTGTGTCACCCGAGAATCGCGGCAAAGTGCGTCGTCGCCTTTTGGACGAGTTTAAGAAGGATGGCATTACGCTCGCTGACCCCGACCAGCCGGGGCAGTATTTAACGCCTGACGCAGGTATTTTGCGCGACATTCGCGCTATGAACAAGGAAAGTGACGAGATGGAATTCGCCGATGAGGAAGAAGAAGGAGAGCTTAATCTTGGACGAATGGGAATGCTGCGCCAGATTGTGCATGTAGATCAAGTGCAGAAGGTCACGACGCAGGAGCGGATTGTCAATTTTCGAGCGCTTGTTGTTGTCGGAAATATGCGCGGAGTCGCGGGCTATGCGGTGGGGAAGGGATCTTCGCCACCTCTTGCGATTCTACGTGGTACTAAGCTCGCCATGAAGCGCTTTACCTACATTGACCGCTTTGATAACCGCACTTTGTATCACGAAGTGCATGGGAAGTGGAATAGTTGCACGCTCTTTTTGCGTCCAGCACCGAAAGACAAAGGACTTACGGTGAGTGACACCGTAGCTTGTGTGCTTGACTGCTTTGGTATCACGGACATTGTGTCCAAGACCCATGGTCAGCGTAACCCGTTTACTGTCGTCAAGGCCACTTTTGACGCGCTTTCTAAGCATGAAACGGCAGAGGAGATTGCTCTTCGAACCGGTCACTCGCTTGTGGAGCTCAGTACGCTAGCGAGGATGCGCAATCTGTAGAGCTAGTGCCCATACTACGCGCCTTATGAGCTGTCAATGAATACGAGGTGATGCTGTCAATTTAATAGCTTTTTACTCCTTAAACCTGGCACTCACGTGCTGCCGGTAGCCGCCTTTTCGATATATCGATCGCTAGTCTTCACAGCGTCCACCAGCCAATTCATTGCTTCTTCAATGCCTTCCCTGCGTTGAACCATCCATATTGTAACGGAAGCGCTTACACACATCATAAACAAAAAGGCATACCTTTTTGTTGCACAGATAGGATAACTCGCAATGGCGCCTTGACGTCTTTCCACAGCCAAAATCCCCGCAATTTGATTTACAGTCTGGGCATCCTCCAAGTCCATTTTATTGGCAAGAATTAGCAGAGGCACCTCTGACAACTCCGAATTCGTAAGCATTGCATCTATAATTGTATCCATAACCATCCATGTTTTAATAGAGCGATCTTAACAACCTTTGATGGCATGCCTACGTAATGTCGTCTTGGCTTCTTGAAACCTTTCGATGTTGGCTGAATCGATGACAAACACAATGCCATGGCTCTCGCTGTAATATTTGTTCCAAATCGCACGAAGTCGCTCCTTTCAGCAGTTAGCAAAATCTTATGAGTCTTTTTTAAGTCGGCACGGACACTTGCCTCTCGCACCTGTCCCCCGAGATCCCAAAAAATGACTCTCGACCGTCTCATATCAACTCTTGCAACTGCAAAAGCAGCGCAAAGTCAGCGCTTTTGAAAAAGATCACCAATTTTTCTAGCTTGCGTACTATTAAGCCCAACCGTGGGCGGAATTTTGTCGAGCGGAATGCCTGGTTTCTTGCCAAAGATACCTTTAAGCTGCTCTAGCAGCGTCTTCCGTAGCAAAACATGTTTAGTCTCTATGGCTACAACAATACCTCAACACTTACCTACCGTTTTGCCGGCATCATCAAGACCCACAATGAGAAGATGTAGCTCTGCTTTGCTAAATAAATAGTTCCACAACCCCCAGAACAGCGAGAACATGGTGGTTATGGAGTTGGTGCGGCAACATTATAAAAGCAGTTATATGTTGCGCATAAGTTGCTAGGAGCAAGTCCTTCACTTTGTCACAATTCTTAAAAGTGAATAATTATGCAGATTCAGATCAAGGTGCGCCAGGAGCTTACAATTAGCAGCAAGAGCTTACACCATATTTATCTATCTCGGCGACCGCATCTCTAAATTCAACTGATGTAGACACTTACAGGGCGAAAACAGACTTTCAATTTCGAACCAGACAACACGGTATGGTCATTCCCGTGGTCAGGGGGATATATTTGCGATAATAATGCAAGACTTGTTGTGGTGTGGGAGCAGATACTGCATGTGAAGCAAGCGCTGCAGGAGAAAGAAGGAATTCAGGTGGACCAGATCCGTCTTATTTACAGTGGGAAGCAGCTGTATGTGATGCCGTAGTGTTGCCAAGAAACACATATTCGATTCTAACGACTCGGCTTCTTTTGTTGACAGAGCGGATGACAAGACGCTGCAAGACTATAATGTGGCGGCGGGTGGTACTATTCACATGGTTCTACAACTACGTGGAGGGTGCTAAAAACACGCAATTAGAGTAAAACATCATGACCTGTTGCTGGTCTCTACGGCCTCCACTTGGAGCACCTTCAGCACTTAATAAATTTTTAATAATGGATGTGGTATTTGGTCAACAAAATGTCCCGCTTACTAATGCGCATTGGCGAGCTGTTTTTTTATAAGCGGCTCTAACTCCTGCTTTAACGCTAGGTTCTTCAATAGCTCGATAACAAATGGAGTGTAGTTGTGTTTGCGGCGCTTATTTTCCTGCGCCCAGATTTCACGCTTGTGTTGCTCTGCAGCAAGGTCCGCTTGGATCTGAACCGCTTGTTGCTCACTTCCACCAGCCTCAATAATAGCTTTAAGTTGCTCTTCATACGTTTGTATCCGATTTTTTACAAGCGCTAGTAAATTAAACCTTATTTCCGTAGCTGAATACTTTTCAATCCGCTTTTGAATAACGGGGCACGCCACTTGATGCCACGAGTCGCAATTCTCGAAATCTGATACCTCGCCAAGACATATGGGACCCTCCTGAAGTCCATCAAGCTCATAGACTTTGCCATTCACGGGAACGTAGGCCACGAAGTGATACACGTCGTCATCCTCCGTCGCTTTTCGACTTTCCACCACAAAAGGTTCGGCCCGGGCAAAAGAATTGTGGGCCAAACGGATTTTTTCACTATTTGAAATTGCAAGCCCCTTGAGGTCCGATGGGAATTCGCTAGTAAAGGCCTTGAACTCGGTTAGCGTCTCACCTAGCTCTACGCCGTGCGCATTCAGCAAAATAGACAGAATTGCTTGCGTAGCACAGGCGTTGCTTATCACCTGTTTAGCAAAGAATAGCCCCTCTTCTTCATTTACCTTGACAGGTGCCTCACCATCCTCTTCATGCTTAGAGTCGTACTTAAAAAGAAAAACGAGTCCGTAAACAGGCGACAAGTTGGCGATATGCTGTTCGTCCAGCGTGTAGAGCTCTTCTACCTGCACACCCTGAACGCCAATGTCCTCAATTAGGGCATTGAAAACGCCTACAACAAATTATTGCCAATGAAAAGTAAATTGTGATGGAAAAAGGTACCGAAGCGCACCGGGGTCGGACTCGATGGTGCACCACGACATTCTGTAAAAGATATTTGAGCGTAATTTTCGATGCCAAAGAATTCTTTTTTAAGCTTCTCTGCTTACAAGAGCATATCTTTCTTAGCAACCACAGGCACATGCACGGAGAAAGCGTGCAGGGAGAATTTATTATATATTTGACATTATCTTAAAAAGTGTAAAGCAAATCGCAGGCTGGTTCATTATACTACTTGTACACTCGACGGTAGTTTTGTTGGGCTTTACATTTCAACTGACCAAAAGTAAAATAATTTTTTTAAACAGCAGTGAACGTGAAGGAATTTTGTGGCAACAGTGCGATATTTGGGGTGCGGCGTTGGAACAGCTCGTCTTACTGATGTGAAGTGGGCTGCGCGCATTCGAAACGCACAACGTCGACTGAGTAGTGAAACGGGGCACTGCCGACTTGTACTGCTTCAGTACAAGTCCACTTCGCACTGCTTCAGTACAAGTCCACTTCGCGCTGCTTCAGTACAAGTCCACTTCTCACTGCTTCAGTACAAGTCCACTTCGCACTGCTTCAGTACAAGTCCAATTTGTACTGCTTCAGTACAAGTCACCTTCGCACTGCCTCAGTGCGAGTGGTTCCTCACGTCACTTCACGTACACTAACTAGTACGTGCAGAGGAAGAATCTCTTTAAAACACTTGCTTTAAAGAGGGTTAAAAGATAAATTTTTTTAATATAATAAAGTTGTTCTCTTTTCTATCTATTTATACTAACTTAATTATAAACTAATACTAAACATGTAACAAAAGTATTATCTTTCTCTCTCAATGCGCGCGTCCAGCGCTGAATAGACCGCGGAGCAAGTAGATATAATATTAAAGTAATATTCTCCAAATATTATAAGTAAATTTCTCCAAATTTTATCTACCTTTTAATTACTATATTATTTAACAACCTCTAAGTGTAATTTCATGTAACAATACACCTCGTTAGATCACCCCTCCCTTAAACGACAATCACTTTGTTTGTTATTGAATAGAGTGGTCACTATAAAACCACTTAATTGTAAACGATGTTGATTGGTCAGAACCATTATTTTTAATTTTATCGCATGGTTAACAAGTCAATGCGGTATGCAAATAGTGCGGCGCCTTCGGCTGCGGTTCATGCAGCTGCGGGCGACACATTATTGTCTCTTGCGGCGGCTTCCGTCTACCGAAGTATCGTCTTCTCCCGCAACACTCGATGTTGCGTGTGCACGTGGTGATTCACCACGTGAATGCGCCCCTTTATGGAGGTCGACTATAAGTGCGAGTCGGCCATTTTGTCCGACTCGGGAGAACGGAACAGTCGCATGATCATCGTCAGGCGGCTGACTATGAGCCTTTGAATGAGGGGGCTGAATTAGATGGACGTGCTATTAGCGATCGCTATAGCATGTTTGGTTACGACGATGGGGATGATTCCTCATCGCCAGCACCGCCTCCCGTGCCGTCACCAGCACATATCTCTCTGCGTGGTGATGACGATGGCGTAAGCCATCGTAATAAAAGTTCTTGTGGTACCCCTGCTTCAGTGGGTATCACTCAGGGAATCGTAGACACTAAAATGTCTCGTCTTGCCCTTGAGAAGAAGCCGTGGCTTTTGGCCGAACGGCCACTCAATAGCTTGTCTGGAGAGACTACCCCTCACAATAAATATCCCATATTTATTTCGACAATGCTACATGGCCTTGATCCCAGCGCGAAAAATTTCGCGTTGAGAAAGAATTTTATCTCGATGTTTTTCTTAAGCATCGATGGTGTAGGCAACAACAAGCGAGATAAAATTTCGCCGATACAAGCCTGGAGCGAGTTATTCGCAATGTCAGAGATTTGACGCGAAACCTTGCTTCAAAAACTTAACGCGATTCGCATTAAGTTTGTGAAACGAATTCCAACCAGTGCAAGGTATAAATTGCATCGGTTGTCTTGTAAGGCAGGACTTCCATGCCTCACGTGGGGTGATACCTGTCCGTGTTGTGTTGACAACAGGAAACGAGTGAAAGGGGATGTTTATTCACTTTCTTCGCCCTGGGGAAGGACTCGCATCTCTTACGAGATGCGCGATGCGATTGACGTTTTGCAATTAATTTACAATGCCAGAGGCGCGTGTATTCCAATGCACCTTCTGATTCATCGGATAAGTCTCGTCATACAGACGGACGAGGCTCTCAACGTCAACAACCAGCTAGGAACGAGGCTCCCAGCTGTCATGTGAGGGTGGATAACCGCACCAGCGAACAAGATAACTCGTTCGATGCCCCTTCATATCACGGTGGTTTTAATACGTTCCACATGGAACCGTTGACCACTGTGGGAATCCACCAATGGTTGTGGCGGCGGAGGGAAAATTAGATCCGACCCATGTGTCGGATCTAGAGTCGAAAATCGACAAACTCTATCACTTCCTATGATTTGGAGGAAGAACTTGATCACGAGCGCGGTACCCGTCGCTCGTTAGAGCAGACGGTGCAGGCTCAGCATATTGAACGGTTGGAATAGCATTCGAAGAGTGCGTATTCCATGTTTAAGTACGAGGGGAAATATCACGCTATTCGTGATGAGCTGTCTTCCGCCCATCGCGCTTCCGAAGATCTTCGGACTCGGCATGAGAACCTCCAGATTTAACATGAGAATCTGGTTCGTGATCACAAGAATCTTTTTAGGGATTCTTGAAAAGGGTGGTCATATTCGTCCTCGGAAGAAACCGCGTGCTAATGGTACGGGCGGAGCCGACCAACGTAAATGTAGGATGTGTACGCATTGCCTCTGCGATGCAGAACACGGAATGGTTTAATGAACTTCTTTAGTAGTTTACTGCTACCGACATTAGTGACTACGCGCTTAGGTAGGTTTACCGTAGAGAGTAGTACTAGGTCATTTATATATTTTCTCTTCCATGTTTGTCTGCGTTCCGTTTCTGACGGTCCACTGTGTTAGCAATGGAATCCTGTACAAAAAGGACTACTGATTCTCGAGTGACTCATTTGTTTTGTCTTTTTTAGTGAGCTTTGTGCGCATTGCCATGAGATCTTTCTCATCTTCGATGTCGATTGCTTCGACATCACTCGCTTCGTTGGTAATTTCGACGCGTGATGAGCATGAGCCAGAAATGGTTTTGCTCGTGCGAGTCCCCCCTTAAACTGCAGGATCTCTTGAATTGGGTGAGTATGCGTGGATGGCGTAATCCATTCACGAAGAACAATGTTTGCGTTGAAGACGAATGTACCGAACTATTGATGGCAAATTCGACCATCGGTGAAAACTCGCTTTAATTCGGATACGATTGGACGTAACCTTGAAGTATCTCTTCGAGGACGCGGTTTACGCGTTCCGTCTGACCATCTGTCTCTGGATGATCAGAAGTTGACATAGTCAGCCGTGTTCCGAGTGATCGGAACACGGATTGCCAACAATCCGCCGTAAACCGTGGAGTTTAAATACCGTGTCGATAAAGACGCGGGCACAGCCCGGAGCCGTGATTGACTCTGGCACTGCAGCAAGATACCATCTTGCTGAATCTCTCTACAAAAACAAGGATTTTATTATTTTTGTGATCGTCTTCGGGAAATCCGAAGACGAAGTCTATAGATACGGACTGCCAACATTCTGCCGGAAGTAGTAGAGGTTGGAGAGGTGCACGGGATGAAGGGATTGGCTTCACCCGTTGACATACCTCGCAAGCACGAATGTACTTGCGCACGAGCTGATACTAGCGGGGCAAGTAAAAGTCGCGACTTACTGTGAGATAAGTTTTCTCACGTCCACGATTCCCACTTATTGGTGCATCGTGACACTCATACACGATGCCAAGCGCAAATTATTGTGAGTTGGGACGACAACACGTGGAGTGTCGCCGGCAAAGGCTGTGTAATACAATAAGCCGTTGCGTGATGTGTATCGATCGGATGACTATCGATATGTAGCCAGTGAATCTTTGAAATGTCTATTAGTACGATTCATCAGTTTATTTTGTGAACGCAGAAGGTCCTTATCTTGTGCGTAGGCTTTCTTTATGTCATCAAACAATGTTGATGACGGAACACTTAAAATGAGTGTTGCAACAGTGGGATTATTTTTACTGTTGGAATGCGCAGCCGGCTCAAAATCAGGTCGGCGTGATAGCGCATCAGCGACGACATTAAGTCATCCTGGTTTATATTCAACGGGGAAGTTATACTCCGCGAAGAAGGATAGCCATCTCGCCATTCTTTGCGAGAGGTGTGGGCTGGTAACGGCCGTCCGTATAAACGATAAACGGTCTATCTCCGAGGAGATAGACCCTAAATTTAGCCAGTGCATATTTCATGGCAAGGAGTTCATTGTCATGCACTGGATAATTGCGTTCAGCTGGTTGCAGCTGACGCGACTGGTAACAGACGACGCGCTCCACGCCGTTTGTGTCATATTGCATTAACGCGCAGCCGATTGCGAAATCGCTGGCGTCACAGACCACATGAAATGGTCTGTCTTGATCTGCAATCGCCAAGATGAGCGATTGCATCAAGCTTTGCTTGATACCTTCAAACGAACGCTGACAATCAGCGTTCCATAACCATTTCTCGTCTTTTTTCAAGAGACGAGAGAGATGAACTGTCATCTCTGCATAATTGCGAGAGTACTTGTGCAAGTACGCCGCTAAACCAAGGAACTTTCTAAGTCCCTTGACATCGACTGGAACTGGCCAGTCGGT
>NW_027152195.1:633891-634121 GCF_004359215.1 Bremia lactucae | reverse complement strand
TTGGAGGAAATTACTTTAAATAGTAATTTCCTGAATTCTTATCCATAAATAGGTATAGGCCATTATGTCGATTTATTCCGCAGACTAATCAGCTGTAGAAGTAATCAAAGAGAGTTACGAGATAAGATAAATAAGAATTCATTTACATGTTTAATATTAGTTTATAGTTAAGACAACATTTACAAAGATAAATTAACAAGACACTTAACTATATTAATACAGTTTTCATT
>NW_027152195.1:603170-633791 GCF_004359215.1 Bremia lactucae | reverse complement strand
CATCAAACAAGATTGATGACGAGACACTTGAAATGAGTGTTGCAACAGTAATATTATTATTACTGTTGGAATGCGCAGCCTCTCGAATCGGTCGGCGTGACAACGCATCATCAGCGACGAGGTTAAGTCTTCCTGGTTTATATTTTCCGGAGAGATTTTACTCCGCGATGAAGGATACCCACCTCGCCATTCTTTGCTAGAGGTGTGGGCTATTTACGGTCGTGCGTAATGACGCATGGTCCGTATATACGATGAACAGTCTATCTCCGAGGAGATATACCCTAAACTTAGCCAGTGATATTCCATGGCAAGGAGTTCCTTGTCATGCTCTGGGTAATTGCATTCAGCTGGTTGCAGCTGACGAGATTGGTAACAGACGACGCGCTCCGCGCCATCTGTGTCGTATTGCATTAACGCACAGCAGATTGCGAAATTGCTGGCGTCACAGACCACATGAAATGGTCTGTCTTGATCCGCAATCGCCAAGATGGGCGATTGCATCAAGCTTTGCTTGATATCATCAAAGTAACGCTGACAATCAGCTTTCCATAACCACTTCTCGTCTTTTTTTCAAGAGACGAGAGAGATGAACTGTCATCTCGGCATAATTGCAGGAGTACTTGTGCAAGTACGCCGCTAATCCAAGGAACTTTCTAAGTCCCTTGACATCGACTGGCCAGTCGGTAGTTGCTTTGATCTTTTCGGGATCAGGGCGCACGTCGTGTTTACCGACGATGCATCTAAGAAGTGGTATTTCGCTTGCAGCGAATATACACTTCTTGAGATTTGCGTACAACCTATGCATTCGCATAAGTGTAAGAACCTGACGAACGTGAGTTTTATGAGCTTCCACGTCCGCCTTTCTGTCAATTGTCTGACTATGGACGAAAAAATCGTCAAAATAACTCGGTGCGAATTTTTGCACCGGACTCAACGGATTCGTTACGCATCTGTTGAAAGTTGCAGGAGCGTTACTAAGCTCCTGTGGCATTAATAGCTTTTTCCAAAGCATCCCACTGGGAGTGCTCACTGCTGTGTACGGGATGTCTTGTTCACGCATAAGGATCTGATAAAATTCATCCATCAGATCCATAGACGGAAAGATGGTACTCTTAGACATACCATCTATGATTACGTCTTTTCTAGGTATCGGCGTTTGAGCCGGTACCGTTGCAGCATTCAGTTTATTAAATGCGTGCACTATCCGCCACCCTCCTGTCGCCTTCGGCACACAGAAGGTTGGAGAGCTATGTGGGGAGGTTGACCTCCTTTCATGGCCCGCTTTTACGCGACCGGTAAAGAATTTATCGATCGCAAGTACTTCTTCACGTGGCAGTGGCCACTGCTTCACTGACACAGTACTTCGAGCCCGGTTTGAGCTCGATCTAATGTCGAGTGCCTTAATCCATAGGCAACTCGCATGGAACTATCTAGGGAATACAAGGACTCGCTCGAGCAAAAAAAAAGTTTAGCTCTTGCTCATCACGCATTAGCACTAAGGTCAATGCGAAAGATACTAATGTTGATTTAATTTACATTGAGGTGGACAAACTCAGTAATAACAATAATGTTATTACTGACTTTAATAACGATGCTGAAAGACTTAACATCAAAAAGAAAATTATTAATGAGAACGATAATACTCTTAATAACGAATAGATTTAAATACCGCAGTGCGAGCCGGTCGCACTGAAAACAAAAAAAGAGATAGCAGGTAATTTTTTTTGGCTTGAGAAGCATGGGTCCGTCTTGTACAGGAGTCCATCGCTGATGCGGTGGACCAACAGAAACGGAAGACAACATACCATCAATTAATTCTAATAACCCAGTCGTACTGTCTACGGTTGACCTTCTGAAACATGTCGTGATGAAGGCAGTGATAAATTACTGCCCAGGTATATTGGGCCGTTTTGTGTTCTACATCGCTGCCTCGTGGTATGCGTGCGCGCATCCTACGTTTTATGTTGGGTATCTATGGGTACGAGGCTTCTTCCAATTCCGGGTTACACCGGAACGGTCGAGGGCATCGCCAAAGCCTGATGGTTTCGAGCCAAAGCCTTGTTGTCTCGGAACATAGTCTGATTCTCTTGAACCAGACGATCCACTCTTTCCTTCAAGGAAGAGATCTTCTGACGAGCTGTCACCAGCTCGTTTTGAAGGGACTGACATGTCCTCTTGTTCGCCATTTGTTCAGTCGCAACCTGCGCACAATTTTTCATATGGTCACGAAACACATTGTCGACAGTCACCGCTAACTCGCTGCGATGGGCTCGCTCGTGATCAAGATCCTCCTTTAGATAATAAGAGGAGTGGTCCAATCACGATGTTGATTCGGGCTCGTCAAATGAGTCGATCCCGATTCCCCCCCCTCCACATCCGTTGACAAATTCGAGTGATGAGAAGCATTTTCATGTTGAAAGCTTCTTGAACCGCCGTGAGGTAAAGGGGGTTCGAACGAGTCATCTCGTTCGTTGGCGAGGGTATCCACCCTCGCATGATAGTTAGGAACCTCGTTCCCAACTGATGTTGGACGGGTCTCGTCTTGCAGTACGATGAGAACATCCGCCTCGACAGAGAGTCCATCAAGAACGAACGTTTCCCGCGCTCGTAATAGTATTGAAGGTTCTCAATCCCTTGATGCATCTTGTTAGATGAGCGTCCTCAAATGAGAATCTTTAAGGGAATATTTCTTTGCTCTCTACCTCAAGCTTTGGGGTACATGCTTCTTTAGAGGCATGACCTGCCCCTTTAAAACAGCATTGACATGAGTCCCCCCACGAAAGGCAAGGAATTCCTGCCTGTCTAGACAAACGTTGTAGCTTATAGTGTGCACCGACTACGGTCCGTTTCTCGAACCGTTCACGGAGAGCATTTAGCTTGTCAGGCCTATGTTTTGCATATTGAGCACAAAGGCTGTCCAAGCTTGGAGCAAAGGTTTGCATCCTTCCCCCGCATAGAAGAGTACTACCGATGCCGATAAAGAATTCCGTCTCATTCTCACCAGTGAAGCCTGGCTGAGTCAAATAACGGAATGTGATATCGATCGTTGTCATACCAGACCAACGAATTAGGTTATTCTTCGAGGGGAAACTATGTCTATTTTCAGGAGCGAGCCGCAACGTTTTGCGATTCCTCTCTTGATGGCGCATGTTAACGTTAACTTGGCCCTTGAAGCAATCCCTAGAATCACTCCTTTCCTGGCGTATGCAAACTAGCACCACCAGTAACACTCTTCCCTACAGATCACTTAGTTTCTAGTGACGTATACTTAGTCACCAGAGTGATCATCGCCCACGAAGTCACCATCCGATGACTCCCCACCAAACTCGTCATCACCTCTTAGGTTGTCACATTAGAAACCAAAGGTTTAACGGACTCGTCCTTAGGTGATCCGGCGGCATTTACAGTAGCCACTGAGTCGGGCGGTGCCGGTGACTTGGTCCAGTCACCTACAATTGGTGTAGCAGGTGACTTGTCACCGTCACCTGCAATTATATTATCAGATGACATATCTCAGTCACCTTCAATTGGGGTAGGAGGTTACGTATTCCACACAGTCGACGCATTAGCGTCTACTTAAACATTTGCAATACTAACAGCTGCACTAATCCGTGCAGCTGCCAGCTTTGCGGCCTCACGGGCCACGCGCACAGACTTGTTTGTCGCCATGTTGATCTCGGTCAAAATCAATAAGGCAAATAATAACGGTATTTTGATTAAAATCAATAATGCAAAATTACACGGAAAGACATAATAGTATTTCCGGTCACCCTACATCAGTCGCAATAGTGACTGTTAGTTAAGGTGGGGTGATGAAATGGGGTGTCTCGTTTCATAGGTATTATTTCCTATAAGAGGAAATAAACAAAGAAATACGAAATTATATCTTCATTAATTTTAACTTAAATAGTACTCATATTACCAAATTTGGTAATTGATACAATAAAACATTAGGTCTATTGATCGGTTGATTTAAGTCTAAATCAGTCCAGTCAATCATTATAAGACAAGGATAGTGTGGATCGCAAGGACGCGACATCCTTAGTTAAATATTAATATAATACGTTCAGAAGTAGATAGATGATCGTTACTTAGGAAACTAAATACATTAATACAGCTTTACTATTCTCTATTGATAAGCCTTAGTCTAGACCTGTAAGCTAAAGACCCTAAGATCCATAGAAACCTTCCTCTGTAACTTTGTGTACGTGTAATTTCGAGGCATCTCACCTACATTGTAATCAGTGTAAGGTTAACTAGTACTGATCAGTACTATTGAAAGGTGCCCCGTTACACAAGTGGTGGGTCTAATTACTTCACTTGTGTGGGGCAACTTTCATTGCGAATAGGTGCGAATCCAGCGTGGGAAATGCGTCGTCTGTGTACGTGCTACATGTGATGCTCACTCACAGGCTTCACCACCGAGCTAAGAAGTTGTCATCACCACTTTTGTTGTTCTGTTAGGATCATGGCAGGGGTATGGCCATTTCCATATGTTTCGATCCAAACAAGGAGATTTTCTCTCTCTTGTCCTCATATGTCTCAACACTGACAACAAGAGGGCAAGCCTTAGGCTCCTGATCAGGTACAGGAATTTACCGAGTTGCATAAATGCTGCTAAGTGGTCCGATATAGAAAGATTCATGTTGCAGAAAGGCTTTAAGCCTTGCAACAAGAACCTTTGGGCCCTGAAAAGGATGTGATCTCTACGATCCAGCCCAAACAAATTTGTAAGGTTATCAAACGCTACGCGTTTCACCCCTAAAAGTTTGAGAAATGGATCTATGTCAGCAGACGCTCGGACTTATAAAGACTCAGGCGTAGATTGGCGAATCGGACTTAATTCATTAAGATTATACGAAAAACTAAACTTTAATTAAAATTTAAAATGTGGAACCTTACCTTAATTCCACCAGATCTCTATCTGGTGGCTACTACTCGTATTTCGTATCACCTACATAAAAATGGGATTGTTTTAGCCAATCAGAAGCCTTACTTATTGCGCTCCGCATATTTTTTTTCACGATAAAAAAACATCGTTTTGAATCGGGCTGGGTCAAGTTGATCTACTCTCCATATCCTTCTTTTTGACTTGTAAACAAGCGGGTCCTACGAATTATTATCAATCACAATACATTCTCTATATCACACTCAATTTCTACTTTCTTCCTTGTCAGGCTGTTCTACAATGCTTCCACCACACCACCCAATGCATCCTTTCCCAGCACAATGGCCCTGACGGATGCAGCTCGCGAATTCGCTCATGCAGAAGGATATGCTGTGTCTACCCTAAATTCCGACAAAAAGAAGATTATTTTGTAATGCGATCGACGTGGTACCTACCTGCAAAGGGCAGCAACATGACTTGAGTTGCCGCGAAACTCTGCGAGCCGATTGACTAATTGCCCGTTTCGTCTATCAGGGCGTCTACCAAGCGATAACAGCTTGCAACTGCGAACTTTTCATAGGGAACATAATCATGAACCTTCAGACAACATAAGTAGTCATCCGACTGCCTGACGCTTTCAATCAGAGCAAAATTTGTTAGTACAAAAACTTCTTAAGGCTGGGATTGCGCCGAAAGAAATTGTCACAACCCTACGCCAAATAGATCCCAGCACAAAAGCAATAGGAAGGACAATCTACAACGAGCGCCAGCGGTGCGAGCAGAAGAGCTTCGCAATCGTACACCACTGGACGCTCTATTTGACATTCTGCATCATGCAGAGTGGGTTTATAGGTGTGAAAGATGATTATCATCATCTTTTCACACCTATTCTATGCCAGCCAAAAATCTGTGGAACTCCTTTACAGACATCCATACGCTTTGGTGGCGGACTGCACCTAGATAGGTGCAGTCCACCACCAAAGCGTAAGGATATCTGTGATCGATTCATAATGCCGGATCCTCCATATCACTGGTGTCACAAGCTTCAACACTTCCTCCCAATTGCTATTGCTTTCATCAGGCATGAACGTGAAGCGGACTACCTTTGGGCTCTCGATCAACTGCCACAGACAATCACAACAGACCGAGAATTTGCCCTAAAGAATGCCCTGAAATAACATTTCCCACCTCAACCCATCTTCTATGCGTTTAACATATTTAAAAAAACGCTCTAGCAAATTGTCGTAAGTTTTTTGGACCTGGGGATGACTGGAATAAATTCGTGAAGAGTCGGACAGATGTAATCTATTCGAAATCAGAGGAAGTGTAAATCAATCTCATGATAAGCATGCACTCAACATATACTGCACTGCCTAACATGCTGGCCTATCCGGATACCACCTGTCTGACACATAAAAATTAATTTATTTACGCATACACCAGGAATTGCATGCATTTTGGCCACGTCACATCATCGAGAGCTGAAGGGCTTCATCATATGTTAAAGAGCTACATAAGTGTTCCGGAAAAAACTTGGGTGATGTACAAACTCGCGTAGCTCATGCTGCTTAAGCCCAGATTGAAAATCTTGGTGTTTAGCTGTCGTAGGAGCGAATGCAAGTCATGCACAAACACAGAAAATCCCTTTCTTTGCTGTAGTGCGCCGCATTTCAATATACGCACTAGGAAAATGCTTTGAGCTATGAGTTATCTGAAGATCCTACCAATGCCACCATAACCTGTTCAGTTGCGTGTAATTCAAGAATGGAATACCCTGTCAGCATCAAATAATCTGCTTTTCTAAGAAGTGGCCGCCCTCTCACTGTTAAGAGTTTCCACCATTAATGGCGCTTGGATGCAGCTGCGCCTGCAGCCATGCCTGAAGTGGGTAGACAAAATGTTGCCACCATATTAGAGGCTGTCAAAGAACGTTACAACATGGTGGAGTATCGCCATCAAGAAACCATTATGGGAACAGCTACGATAAATTGCAGTCTGGATGATATGGCTCCAAGAATTCTGTCCCTTAGCGTACTCGTGGTCGCTCAACTGGATCTAGACCGTCACAAAAAATAATAATGTGCATCAATCATCAAGGCAACGAGATCCATCTGAATTTGAGTTTGTTCAAGTAGCGGATTGCTCGAAACTTTGCATACAATCAGGTCAAAATGCACGCAGGTGCCCCATCGCTCAATCTCTGGCTCTTTTAAATAAGTCCTTTTATCCATCTGAATTTGAGATTGTATAAGCAGCAATTCGTTGAAGACTTTGCAGTATTTGCAGGAATAAGGGTCACAATGCACGCAGGTGCCCTTAACGCCGAATATCTGGCTCTTAAATAAGTATTTTTTATCCACTTCATCAACTTGCCATTCCACCCCAGCATTTGTTATTTCCACCCGTCATTATTTTTTCCACCCGTCATTATTTTTTCCACCCCTTATTTGTCTTTTTCCGCCCATATAAATAAATATGCGAAGCGTTATACATAATGCTTCTGATTGGCTAATCGGAATCAAGTTGGCAGCGACGGTATTTTTTTGCATGGGGTGGAAATAACGAAATGGTGGGGTGGAAATAACATTCCCCTTTATTTATTATCTAAGTTCTTAATAGCAAAAGGTGTGTTGTGAATTGTACACTTCAACCGAAGTATGCCCCATTACAATTTTATATTCCGTTGCATGGTTGCTACTCTGGCAAATTGCAGTGCACAATTTCGATTTGGCACAGCCATAAAAAATATGGTTTTCGGCACTTCATATGGTACGGATTCTTTATTCGATCAGGAGAATGATACTATGAATTCTGTAGGCTCTTATTTCCTCGATTTTTCGTTCCAAGTTGCTTAATTCTTCATGGAAGGTCCTGTCGCTGCGGATGCGCTCTTTGAGCAATAGTAATCAGGCAGCAAATAATAGGTGGGCGCGAGTGGGCTTTAATATATGCCCCGTCATGATTATTTAGTCCCCTTAAAAGTCTTGGCCCGCAAACGCTTGATTACTTACGCCATGAGCTATTTAGTGCTTGTACGTGCGCAAATAGCCCATGCTTTAGTAGGGTTGGCAATTGAGACCGTGAATGAGTCTAGCTAGTATCATGCATCTTTTTGTGAAGATGCTCAGACTTGGAAAATGATTTTTATGACACTATCGCGTTAGAAGCTCAGCTATTTAAAATGAGACTTGTCGAACGCAAATCGTGTATAAGATTTATAAAAAGCCTTCCCATCTGGGAGGTTACCGGCATGACTCTTCCGTCTCGTGGAACAAGACGAGTATATTTTCACCGACCTTTCGACGGGCGTGTACACGTCGATAGCGGCGAGTATGCTAACATCATACGTTTCAATTGAGAAATATTAAATAACAATACTCAGATTTGTGACTATTTTTGAATAACGACTACAGTATAACCTGTCTAAATTAATAATGTTGGGACGCCCTTTCCTGATAAATTTAAAAAGTTTAGAATTTTAGACAGGTGTAGTATCCCACAGATAAATTAATTATTTCGCTTTTTTGGAGGGATGTGGTTATAAAAGAAAGGCCTCTCCCACAATCCCCAAGAAGAACTCAGCAGCGCATCAACAATGCCTCTGGGAGGAGCACGCCACAATGACGGACGATGTCCGTGTGGCTCTCTGCAAACATTACACATAGAATCCCGCACTGATCTAGGCACAGCTTGTCAATTGACTTCAGGACAAATATCAGCTGGGGGTCAGCCAGGCGACGGTCTCCAGCACGCCGAAGAAGAAGGCAGACCATCTTCGACTTTCAGAAGACAGCAGTAATGTATTCACTGATGGAATCAGCTCTGCTGGCTTGGTTTAATGCCCATTCGGATCGTATCAGTCTTAGCGGAGACGTTGCCCGTGAACATGCAGAGCGGATTTTGGACCTTCTTTGTCCAGGACATGAACTATTTCAGCTTTCCAACGGATGGCTGGAATCCTATATAGCTCTGAATGGAATCCGCGCCTATCGCAGTTCGGAGAGAGCGGCGCGATGGACATGGTTGATGAGGAGGATGCGCTTTCTCCCTTATGCGAGGTCCTCAATTAGTATAAATGGAAGAATATCTACAACATGGGTGAGACTGGCTTGTTCTATCGGATGCAGGTAAGCACTCTGCGAAGGACACCAAATTTTGTTATCTGGTGGCTAATGCAACTCTTCTGTTTCAAGCTGACACTTCGCTTGCAACAGGGAGCTGAAGGGGTGAAAGCAAACAAGGAATAAATGTGACTGTCTACTGCAATGGTGATGGGTCCGACAGAGGCCCCTATGGATCATTGGCACTACGCCACTTCTCGCTGCTCCCGCCATGTCAATCTCCAGAACCTTGGCTATCAGTATCGCAGCAACAAGAAGGCCTAGATAACACAAATTATCATCTTGGAGTGACTGAGGGACTTCGATGGGAGAATGGCAAACCGCAAGGTGCTGCTGATCCTGGACAACTGCAGTGCACACGTCCTGCTTGCTGATCTGTCGCAGCGAATCGCAATTCGCAACACGACAATCTACTATATTTCGCCCAACATGACGTCGAAGCTTCAGCCGTGCGACCAGGGTATCCTACGCAACCTCAAAGCCTACTAGGCGCAGCTTCTCCCGTATGCTCCTTCAGGATCTCGACAATGGTGTCGTTGAGCCGGCAAAGATAAACATCTTTCATGCTATCTAGGTGTCAGTCTCAACTTGGTCTAACGATGTCCGCATTGAGACCATCCATAACTGTTACCGGCATTGCAACATCCGGTCAGAACCAGCTGATGCTGCACCAGTCCTAGAGGAGCAGTGCCTTGACAATGAAGTCATGGTGGAGATGGAACATCAGATTAGACGCTTCAGGTATCCTATCGTGATGAACATCCGCAACCTGCTAGACTATCCTACCGAGCGGATCACATCATACATTCCAGACGTGGATGAAATCATTGAGGACCACCTCCCGACTCAGCCTGAGGACGAGCAGGAATCGCTGTCGTAGATGCTCAGAAAGCACTCGAGTTGCTTGAGACAATCTGGCTGCAACAGGATGGCGGCGCGCTGGGTTTTCTCAAGTCCGTACAGCAGATGAAGGACAGCGTTGGAGCAATCCGCACAAACCAAATCGCTCAGCCTGACATACTGTAACGGGGCACTACGACTTGAACTGCTTCAGTACAAGTCCATTTCGCACTGCCTCAGTTGCAAGTGGTGCCCTACATTATTTCACGTACACTAGTACGTGCAGAGGAAGACTTCTCTTTAAGGCAACTAACTTAAAGAGGGTTAAATGAAAACTGTATTAATATAAGTAAGTATCTCTTCTATCTATCTTGTAAATGCAAACCTAATTATAATCTAATACTAAACATGCAATTGAATACTTATCTGATCTTATCTGTATCTCTCTTTTGTTTATCTCTACAGCTGATTAGTCTGCGAAATAGATAAAATGGTCTATACCTATTTATGGATAAGAATTTTGAACATAACTACATAGAGTAATATCCTCCAAATATTCTCTACGTTTTAGATAATATATTAATTAACAGCCTTTAAGTGTTAATTTCATGTAACGATACACCCCGTTACACATACGAGATTTCTTCAGACGTGTTTAGTGCTTTCAATTATTTTACAGTATCTGATTTTTTTCATCAAGAAAAATTATATGAATAATAAATTTAAAAAAAGGGACCTCAAATTGCATTTAATAATTAAATTACAAAGGTTTATTAATCATTAAATGTGCTCGATTAACGACGAAGTTAAATGAATAATTTAAGAATCTTATTAATTAACTCGGGATTTTCTTAAGACAGGCTCTTCTGTTCATTTCATTTTTCTACTTCAAATGAAAGGTAAATTTTGTCTGGCTCAATCAAATGTGAAACATTCTCAACATCTAGAGCTTCAAGCAAAAATTCTACAGCATATCAGATTTTGCTCGTCACATAAATTCTAGCTGGGTATGTGAGCCAGCTTCGTGAAAGACGCATCATTTTTTCCCTGTCAAAACAACTATTTCTCTGCTTACAATTATTGGGTAAACTATTCCTACGAGGAAACAGCCTCGACTGTAACCAGTATGTAACATAGTCGCATGTTGAAAGAGAATTAACGCAAGACAAAGTTGTCAACACGCAAACACACAGAAGACAATCGCGATAATGCACATATATTGGATTGTTCATGCTTGAACTTTATATGGCGCAATAGTCCCGAGTCCGTAGGCTTACAATTCGTGCGATTGTAAGCTCGTTGGCTGCAGTGCGTCCTATATGTCGCAGCTGAGCCATAACATAGCAGGCTATCCTGACAAATACAAACACAGTTTCCTGTAAGCATTTTTTATTAAATATAAACAGTCCCGATCGTTAGCGCGAATGACTATTTTTTTGGTCAAAGCTAAACTTTATCGCCTATATTACCAGGCTTTGGCTTCATAAAAGAGAAATCTACGGGGACGCGAGCTGGAGTAAGGGACCTCGAATAATCCAAGTGAAATATAATGATAATATCTATAGGTTATGTAGTTTTACGCTAGAGTTGCCATATCGTGCGTCTGTCGTAAAGCCGTCAGCTGGAATAAGAACGAATCTTAGCAAATGTTTCTATCAATATAGAATGCACTGCACACCCCTCCCGACTAAACCGACTGAATGGGCCGCCAATCGAGCTCAGAGAGCGACCAAGTTTCACGCCAAATACGCACAAATCACGCGATCGGATATTCCGCCGCTTGCCGTATGTATCAATTGGTCGAGACTGGCGCCGACAGCTGTTCTCGATGATTGCTTTTTCCAAGAACGTCGGTGCAGAACCAAGACATGTGTGTGCATGACACGGGCAACTCGCGAGTTTTTTACATCTGACTCTTATGCGGCTAAAGGCACAGTGCCGCACAAGCTCAAAATAACGACTCCTACAGTTTGCCTTGTCACGTGATCAACCTCGTTTTGAATTGATAGTGGCAAGTAAGTGGACTGCTATTGATTCCGGCAAGAGGGTTACGCAAGACTTTGGTGCAGGGAACAATAGAGCTGTTTTTATCGAACCTTCAGCGCAGATTCCAGGAAAGTTGCGCTGGCGTGACGCTTCGGGCTCCGGAGGCTGGACAATGCAGGTCCACCGACGGTGGCTCAGATTCGTGCTGGTGGTACTGCTCATGAATTCACAGGCCAATGCACAGATTTTTGCAGTGCAAAGTCGCGATGGGGATCCAGAAACGGTCTTGAATTTTAAAGAGGATCTCAATAATGGACGTGTTCCAACGTTGGCGACGCAACGACCAGAACGGCCATGGTTGCTTGACCAGAATGCATCGTCGGACTCGTCGGAACCAGCAGAGCCCTCGACACCGACGCCCGAGGTTTTAAAACCAACCGACGCACCAAGTACACGGGCGCCTTTGACAAGTGCTTCCCCGGGAGTGAATAATAAGGACGTAGATGCTACCGACAAACCTTTACCTGTTAACAAACCCGTCGATCCTGCAAAGCGCGACGCCAATCGAGACAAAGCGACTGGTGTGGTAAAGCCAAAGGACGAGACCACGGAGGTTACGTTTACAAGGTCCCCACTTCTTCAACAGACAGCGCCTGTGTCCGACGCCATCCCCACGGCTGACAGCAATGCTAATTTTGACAAGCCAACCTCCAGTCCTCCAACTGAAGTTGAAATCAAGCCAGAGGAGTCGAAACCCGTGCCAAATGCACCACCGAAATCAATTTCTTTAAAAGTGAGGAAACAAATCATCGATCCCGAGTCTGGATCGGACGACGATGCCAGTGTAGGCTCTAAAAGTGATTTAAACGAGACCCAACAGACTTTGAAACCTCCTACGAAGAAGGATGCCAGTACGATTCAAGAGACTCTCGAATCAAATACAGTCGATTTAAAGACAAGTAAAACAAGTGACAAGACTACGAAACAAGACAATTTATCCGACAATGGTACGGATTCAAAGCAAGAAGCAGATACGTCGCGATCATCTTCGTCGTCTGGATCGCCGTCGGCCGCGGCGTCCGTATTAGCTGATGCAGCATCGAATGCCACGAGTACTGCATCAAATACGTTAATGCTTGGTTTAATGATGGCAGGCGCGATTGCGCTTGTGTTACTGGTCGCCCTCTTTGTATACAAGAAAACCAATCAACTGGTCCAAGACGACGACCCTGGTCTTGAAAGAGGACGTCACGATCACACTCAAGGCGTGGCTCAAGCGTCAACAGTGGCGGCAAATTATCATCAGAATCACAACATGTCGCCAACAGGGTTTAGTGACGACAATTACCCGCCAAATCCTGGCAATAGCCAATTCGATCAGGAGCCTTACGATCACGATGGAGGTCGACTTACGTACAATGATCCAAACCTCGACATGTTGACACCACGAAGCCAAATCGCTTTAGCGCATTCTCAAATGTCCTTGCCACCAATGGCGCAAACAAATTCTTCACACGGTACGAGTCAGTATTCGCAATACTCGTCCCAGTCGTCGTCGTTTTATGGTCAAAGTATGTATAGCTCTGGTCACTCGGGGAATCACTTTCAATCAAAGTATGACAGTCGACATCGAGAGGATCTTGCTTCCGAGGACGAGAGCGATTTTGGGGGCGATTCGATTCAAGATCTGTCGAATGGATGGCATGGAATGGGTCAAAAAGGGTCGAAAAAGACGACAAAGCGACCGGATTTGTCTTTGGACGAGTCGTTTTTTGAACCCAAAGACTCGCGATCGACGTCAGCAAGTGATTATCACGGCCAAACGCGCTTTCAAGCGTCCGGCCAGACAGAATACCGCATGTCCACGGCAGATGAGAGCAGATATATGGGCGACGAGAGTTTTGCGGCCACGAATAGTAATTACGACCAGAGCCACTACAATGGCGACCCGAGTTTTCAAAGCAGCGGCTTTAGCGAGTTTGAGGCATCTGGTGCACCCCGCCGACGAGGGGATAGTAGCAATCATGACGCGTCTTCGTTTTATCGGACCAAAGATTCTCGATTTACGGACGCTTCATACTATTGAGCGACTTACGAGTCCTGACCAATTTTAATGTCCCTCAAAAGTTTGTCCATGGTTGTGTGTAAACCTACGGATGTCTGTCAAAATGGAATTCAAATTAATTTATACTTTTGGCGATTGTATTCCTGTAAATTTGTATTTAAATTGCGAATTTTTCATTGTTCGTGAAAAACAAATTAATATATAGATTGAAAGGTTTTCTTTAAAAAAAATAAAAACAACCGACTGATGTGATGTACACCAAGTGCGTCCGATCTCGTTCCGCAGTGGCAGAGACATCCTCGCCCCTTGGCAGACCTTGCAACTCTTCTTTGGCTCGTTGTTACGCCTCGTGGGGCGCGTTTAGTACGCAAGTGCCAATTCTTTGCAACGTATTGCAAGATTCAGTATCAAACCGCCGAATCTCTCGTGTTGCCACGAGTAGATTTAATACCGAGAACATCACGCTAGAAGACGCGCCATGGCGGACGCGCAGGATGTCCAGACGCTCAAGATGCAAGGCACGTGACATCGTGTGGCCATTTAAAGCACACTCTCTTCCTTTGTGACAATATCGTGTGGTTTGTAGTGGTACGGAAACACGAGAATGACCCGGATCGTCGACGTTCGACTCATTTGCGATTAGAACCGCCACGTACGTGGCCATGTTGCAGTCCTTTTTCGTGCCATGATGCGACTTTAGACACTAATACGCGTTGTAACACGTAGAATCCGATGTCCGATTAGCGAGTTCTTTCCAACGGGCCCGCACATCAGGCGTTCATCGCCTTCTTCGCTCCAATACTAGCAGTATCGGGAGCTATGTACCACCGACAAAGGAGAACGATAGTACTCCTACCGGCAATAATGCGTCTAGCAGCAACGCGATTGTTGAAAACGACAAGCTTTATGACTCGAAAGAAATGCCTTCCGTGCCTGAATCGGTCAAAATAGACGATCATCTCGCTACTGACCAAGTCGAAGACGATCCAGTGCCTTTGTATCTCGAACACACATGGACCCACGTGGTGCTTAAAATGACGGCGTTTACCGAAGAAGATACCGTCACAAGCTTTACGTTTGATGAGAAAGGAGGCGGTATTGGCCAAACTTGTGAGAATATTGCAAGTATACCTGCCGATACACTCCTTGCAGAGACCGACCACGCACGTGTGCTGTATAGTCACGGGCGTTTCTATTTAGTCAATGGCGACCAAGCAAATGGGGACACGTTTGTGCGGTTAAGTCCCGTGGAAACCCAAGCAAATGACGAAAATATGGGCGATCGTATGCAATGGCCTCTCGAGCCTCACGTGGCATTTCGAGTTGGAAAATCGGATTTTCTTGTTACATCGTTTCACGAAGAATTGCCAAGTCTTACGGTCTCGGCATTAAGTGGCAAATTAGCTGGCACGGAGTTTGTGATTACACAAGAAGGTGCAGGAATTGGTCGATCTGCGGAGAATCAAATCCATACAAGTGATGGGGAACTCTCTCGAAAACATGCTGCAATTTGGTTTGATGAATTGACGAATCAATTTTATTTGATTGATTTAAACTCGACGAATGGGACATTTATGAAACTCGTGGGAAGTTATCAAGAACCCTATCGACTGGAAATTGGCGACGATTTACTCGTGGCACAAACGTGTTTAACTGTCAATCGGTTTGACTTTGGAGCGCATGCCGACATGGGCGCTCGTAAACATATGGAAGACGCGCATACGATTATTCAAGACTTGTGTATTGAACCATTAAGTCGTTTGGGATTGCATCCCCAGTCATTCTTTGCTGTCTATGACGGCCATGGCGGTGACGAAGCATCTTCGTTTTTGAGTGACGTGCTCCACCATAGCCTCATTACCGCGTTTTTCATGCACACGAGTGAATTGAAACCTTTACTAACAATGACAATTGAGGAATTGCAATCAATCATCATGAAGCGCTTGACCAATGCGTTTGAACGTACGGATGAAGAATTTTTAAGGACCTCGGATCGTCCGCAAGCTGGAAGCACGGCCACGACAGTCTTTGTGGCGGGCAAGTATCTCTTTGTGGCCAACGTTGGAGACTCGCGCACTGTCTTGAGTCGCAATGGCACAGCTGAACGACTTTCAAATGATCATAAACCCAGTCGAACGGACGAAGCGCAGCGGATTCGAGAGACTGGCGGCTTTGTGATTCACGGACGTATTATGGGCGAATTGGCCGTCTCGCGTGCCTTTGGCGACGCCCCTTTCAAGTCGTTTGATCTCGTCGAGCCTTTGGTCGATGACATTGACACGAAAGCACGGAACGAGTACAATTCGCAGGAATTACCGGTGAATCCCAACGATATTTTAAAAGGTCCATTAGTGATTCCGACGCCAGAGTTTACCGTCACGGAATTAACAGACGAGTGCGAGTTTGTGATGCTCGCAAGTGACGGATTGTATGATGTGTTGAAAGATCAAGAAGCTGTGGATTTTGTTCGTCGAAAACTTGTCGAATTGAAAGATGTGCAACGGGCTGTTGAGGTGTGTGAGTGAGTGGATTGTGCTAGATGATGCTTGTGGTGGATTAATGGCGCGATTCTCTCTCGTTTTTCTTTGTGTAGGCGCTTATTGAGTATGCCATTTTTCATCAGCGGTCGACCGATAATGTGACATGTGTCGTTGTGATGTTTAAAGAGGCGAAAGAAATAGTGTGGCAAAGTTCCTCGTAAACATGAGTCTGAGCGCTAAAAAAGAGGACAAAACATCAATATATAGGATAGGACGGGACAATTACTACTATTGAACGAAAAATTGCCGTATGGGTTTAAAAAGAGTAAAACCACATTTTAGGAAGAGAATTTCTAAACTCACTTCATGCAGTTTTTAGTCAATTTAATTTCTGAATTACAGCGTATCACATTGCATTACATAGATCAACGCCAAACTCTCCGTGCACGATCACCAACTGCGGCGTTATCTGACGGCTTTCCATTGACTTTTTTGCGCGGTTTAGAAAAGTTGGAACCGTCCTAGAACGAAGTGCAAGTAAAGATTTTTTTAAATACAAGAATGCTGGTATCCCATCATGACCCAGACCGTCCCGAAAATTCAAGTAAGCGAAGCCATAAGTGCTTGAACTATCCTTTCCAAGTCACTTTAAAGCAAAGAGCTTGGAAGTTGGAGATAGATAATGGTGCTCAAAACCATGACCTTGTGCATCTTAGTGCATATTCTTCCGTACGCAGGCTTGGGAATACGGCAAGTCAGCAGGTGGTTCGCTTCACAATGCTGTTGTCCCTTCTAGAACAATTTAATAATTGTCTCTCGTTCATCATGGCCAACTAATGAACGTCTTTGAGCGTTACAGGCGTGTGGATGTCGTACGAGTGAGTGCGATGGCCTCACTTGTGGTTCGGTCGTTAGCATGACTGCACAAGACCTCAGTGTGAATACCCAGCACATTGTGGAGTTAGATCCCGACGGCTGTGCACGAGCAAATGCAACATCGAAGGTCCGCTATTGTGACGTGGACATAGTTATTGACGGAAGTGCACAAGCACAGGCAGCGTCGAAGTTCAACCACTCGAATAAGTTAAGAGGTACGAAACAAGGATGCTTTCTTGAAAAGCAACATCCAAGAGAATTTGGAACGCCCGTCTATAAGAGAGAGTGCGAAAGTCCTTGCTCGACTGGAGAGTCGATCGTGAAGGATATCGCTGTGGTAGCGCAACCACAGCTAGAGGATGTTGGGGAGGATATTCACCAAATAATTTCTGAGAGAAGAAGTCCCCGGAAACCTGTGGTCTAAGGTTCCCAGGTACCTTTGGAAATAAGTTCCAAAGAAGAAACTGAGACAATCAATGTCTTAGTAAACAATGGATCAAGTGTAGGCGCTTATACACTTGATCTATTAGCGCCTCCGAAGTTAACTTCGGAGATAACTCGATTGCCAACGCTATAATCGAAACGGTTTTTGCTGATCTGCGTAGTAGTAAAGTCAAGCAGATCTGCCTACTTGTCACAGATGACGACAACGTGGCCAATATTCGGTCGGCAATCGTATTTCTTGAGAACGAACGGATTCTCAATAGCTCATCGATAAACGAAAGTGTCCTGAATGAGAAGATTCGGATTATACGTTTTACGTCCCGATCCTGGGAGTCTTTGAAAACAACCCATATGCATAAAGATTTAGTTGAATTTTAGGATGTCTTCCCTGAATCAGTACCGTGCGAGTTGCCTAACGACAAAGGCACTCGACACGAAATCGACCTTATCCCAGGTTCGAAATACTGTGGTATGAATCAATTGCCGTTGCGTCGTGAACAAGTAATAGCGATCGACAAATTCTTTGCCGAATGCTTAGCAGCGGGCCATGTGAGGGAATCAACTTTCCCACATAGCTCTACAACCTTCTGTGTGCGCAATGCAACAGGAGGTTGGCGGATAGTGCATGCATTCAATAAACTGAATACTGCAACTGTACCGGCTCAAACGCCGATACCACGAAAATATGTAATCATTGATGGCATGTCAAAGAGTACTATCTTTTCGTCAATGAATCTGCTGGATGGATTCTATCAGATCCTTGTGCGTGAACAAGATATTCCGCTCACAGCAGTAATCACCCCCAAGTAGTATGCTATGGGAGTGGCTAGTCATGCCACAGGGGTTTAGTAATGCCCCTGCGACATTTGACAAACGTGTAACCAATCTATTGAGATCGGGGCGGGATTTTGTACCGAGCTATTATGATGACGACTTCGTTCATAGCAGACCCATGAACGGAACGCCGGATGTTGAAGTTCATCGTATCCACGTCCGAAAGGTTCTTACCCTTATGCGTAAGCACAAGTTGCATGCAGAAATGTATATTCGCTGCAAGCGAAATACCTCTTCTTGGGTGCATCGTGGGTAAACACGGTGAATGCCGCGATTCAGAAAAAGATCAAGGCGATCACCGACTGGCTTGTACCAGTCGATGTAAGGGACTAAAACAGTTCCTCGTTTAGCGGCATTTTTGCACAAGTACTCACGTACTTGTGCTAAAATGACAGTATATCTTTCTTCTTTGTTGAAGAAAAAACGTAAAGTTGTCATGGAACCCTGATTGTCAGCTTTCCTTCGATGATATTAAGAAAAGCTGGATGCAATCGCCAATCCTGGCGATTGCAGACCGAGATCGACCTTTTCATGTCGTCCCTGACGCCAGCGATTTTGCATTCGGCTGTGCGTTAACGCAATATGTCACAGACGGCGCAGAGCGCGTCGTCTATTTTCAATCGCGTCAATTTCAACCAGCGAACGCAACTATTTAGTGTATGATAAGGAACTCCTTGCCATGAAATACGCACTGGCTAAGTTAGGGTCTACCTCTTGGAAGATAGACCGTTCATTGAATATACGGACCATGCGTCTTTACGCACGGCCATAAGCAGTCCACACCTCTCGCATAGAATGGCGAGATGGTTGTCTTCCTTTGCGGAGTATAACTTCTCCGTGGAGTATAAATCAAGACGACTAAGCGTTGTCGCTGATGCCCTTTCGCGCCGGCCCTATTTTGAGCTGGCTGCGCAACAGTGACCATAAGATCACTGTTGCAATAATAAGTGTTCCGATGTCAACATTAAATGACGACGTTAGAAGAGCTTAACATGAAGATAAGGCTCTTACAGGGTTGATGGATTACCTAAGAGATCCATCCCAACAATCCTTAGAAGGGTTGTCGAAGTTGTATCGATCCTCAACAGATAGATATACAACGCGCAACGGTTAATTGTATTGTTCAGCCATTGCTGGCGACACACCTCGTGTCATCATCCCTACCCATAATGATCTGCGATTACGCATCATGTATGAGTACCACGATGCACCAAAAAGTGGTCATCGTGGACGGGAGAAGACATTTCTCACGATAAGTTCCGACTTCTACTGGCCACGCCAGTATGTGTTCGTCCACAAGCACATACGTGCTTGAGAAGTTTGTCAACAAGAAACCCCAGTGCTTCATCCCGTGCCCAGTGCTTCATCCCGTGCTCCGTTACATCCTCTGCCTTTTCCGGCAGAGTGCTGGCAGTCCGTATCTATGAACTTCGTCCTCGGATTCTTTGAAGTCACCCATAAGAATAATGGTATTCTTGTTTTTGCTGAGCGTTTAAGCAAGATGGTACATCTTGCTGCCGTCCCGGAGTCGATCACAGCCAAAAGCTGTGCTCGTGGCTTTATTAAAACGATCTTTTACTTGATGGGTTACATTTTGAACTGGTCTCAGATCGAGACCCTCGATCCACGGCGGGATGAGCTCAAGCTTAAAATCTCCGTGCAAAATTTTCATTGCGAATTGTAGCATGAGAATTTCCAGATTCAGCATGAGAATCTGCAGTCGTGAACAAGTCACTACCATCCTCAATACCACTTTCTAATTAACACCCTGCGGCTGAGTTAGTGAGCATTACTGGTTTAAGCTATGCTCTATTATTGATTTTAGTACTACCGCAGCCGCAAACCTGTATAACTAGCCATTGAAGGAGATGGTAACAAAAATACGTTAAGAATGCAAAGGTAAAGGTGAAGTCGTAACAAGGTTTCCGTAGATGAACCTGCGGAAGGATCATTACCACACCTAAAAAACTTCCACGTGAACTGTGGCAAAACTTAGTTGGGAACAAATTAGGCGGCGACTGCAGACTTTATTGTTAGCGGTTGCTGCTAAATGCGTCCCATCATGGCGATCGTTTCGACCTCGGTTGGAATTAGTAGCTAACAGTGTTCAAATCACTTGGATCACATTTAAAAATGTCAACTTCTGATCATCCTGAAACAGATGGTCAGACGGACCGTGCAAACCGTATTCTCTAAGAGATACGTCTCGGACACGTCCACTCTTTTGACAGCTGGAGCGAGTTCTTGCCGATGTAGAATTTGCCATCAACAATTCAGCGCATGCTTCTACAAAGCATACACCATTTTTCGTGAATGGCTTACGACACCCTCGTATCCCTATGCTGTTTGAGAGTAACTCTTATTTAAGGGGGGAGGGACTCGCTCGAGCAAAGAAGCTTTAGCTCTTGCTCATGACTCATTAGCCCTAAGGTTCAATGCGAAGGATACGAATGTTGAGTTTACTAACATTGAAGTGGACAAACTCAGTAATAACAGTTATGCTTTTACTGACTTAGACAACGATGCTGGAAGACTCAGCATCGAAAACAATACTATTAATGATAATGCTCTCAATCGTGAAGAGATGAATATCTCCGCAGTGCGAGCCGGTTGCACTGAAACAAAAATAAAATCGAGTCAGCAGGTGGTTTCCTGCTGGCTAGCGAAGCAGTGGTCCATTTGTACGGGATTCCATCGCTAGTGCGGTGGACCGACAGATACGGAACTCTGACAAAAATGGAAAAGCAAACACACTTAAATTTAAAATTAATGACCTAGTCATACTGTCTACGGTAAACCCACCAAAGCACGTAGTGACGAGTGTAGGCAGTAATAAATTACTGCCCAGGTATATCGGCCCGTTTCGTGTATTACATCGCTAAGGCAATGCATACACGATCGAGCTGCCTCGTAGAATGCGTACGCATCCTACTTTTTTTGCTGGTCGTCTCCGCTCACGCCATCAGTACGAGGCTTCTTCCGATCCGGATTACACCGGAACGGTCAAGGGCATCAGCTAAAGCCTTATGGCTCCCAGCTAAAGACTTATTGTCTCAGAACAGGGTCTATTTCTTTTGAGCAAGACGATCCACTCTTTCCTACAAGAAAGAAAATCTTCTGACGAACAGTCAACAGCTTCTTTTCGTTCGCCAGTTTGTTCAGTCTCAATCTGCGCACAACTTTTTACCTGGTCACGAGAAACATTGTCGACCGTCACCGCTAATGCGCGGCGACGAAATTGCTCGTGGTCAAGATTCCCTCTTAAGGAAAAAAGGGTGTGATTCGAATTACAATGCTGAATCGGGCTCGTCAAACGAGGCGAATCCGATTCCCCCCCCACATCCATTGATGGGTTCGGGTGGTGAGAAGCGCTTTCTTGTTAAAAGATTCTTGAGCCACCGTGAGGCAAAGAGGTTCGAGTGAGTTATCTCGTTCGTTGGCGAGGGTGTCCGCCCTCGCATGATAGTTGGGAACCTCGTTCCTAACTGATATTGGACGTTCCGGGTCTCGTCTTACATTACGACGAGACCCATCCTCCTTGGTAAAAGGTCCAACGGAGAACGAGTGCTTCCCGAGCAAAAAAGTATTGAAGGTTATCGATCCCTTGACGCATCTCGTAAGAGATGAGAGTCCTCCAATGGGGATCTTTGAGGAATATGCTTCCTTAGGGCATTTACCTGCACCCTTAAAACAGCATGGACATGAGTCTCCCCACGAGAGGCAAGAATCCGTGCCTCTCTAAACATAGGGTGCAACTTATAGGGTGCACCGAGTACGGTCCGTTCTGGAACCGTTCACGGAAAGCATTTAGCTTGTCAAGCCAGACCTCACAGCCTATGTTATGTACATTCTATACAAAGGCTGTCCAAGCTCGGAACAAAGGTTTGACATCCTTTGTTCGTTTGCAAGTGTACCACCGATGCCGGTAAAAGGCATTGATGAAGAATTCTGTTTCAACCTCACCAGGCTTGTGAAGCCATGATGAGTCGAATATCGGAATATGATAATCGCCAAGATGGGCGATTGCATCAAGCTTTGCTTGATACCTTCAAACGAACGCTGACAATCAGCGTTCCATAACCATTTCTCGTCTTTTTTCAAGAGACGAGAGAGATGAACTGTCATCTCTGCATAATTGCGAGAGTACTTGTGCAAGTACGCCGCTAAACCAAGGAACTTTCTAAGTCCCTTGACATCGACTGGAACTGGCCAGTCGGTGATTGCCTTGATCTTTTCGGGATCAGGGCGCACGCCGTGTTTACCGACGATGCACCCAAGAAGTGGTATTTCGCTTGCAGCGAATATACACTTCTTGAGATTTGCGTACAACTTATGCTTTCGCATAAGTATAAGAACCTGACGAACGTGAGTTTTATGAACTTCCACGTCCGTCTTACCGTCCATGGCCCGACTATGGACAAATACATCGTCAAAATAACTCGGTGCGAATTCTCGCACCGGTCTCAACAGATTTGTTACACATCTGTTGAATGTTGCAGGGGCGTTACTAAGCCCGTGAGGCATCACTAGTCATCCCCAAACCATCTCACTGGGAGTGCTCACTGATGTGTACGGGATGTCCCGTTCACGCATAAGGATTTGATAGAACCCATCCATCCGATCCATAGACGAAAAGATCGAACTCGTAGACATACCATCTATGATTACGTCTTTTCTAGGTATCGGCGTTTCAGCCGGTATTGTTGCAGCATTCAATTTATTGAATGCGTGCACTACCCGCCACCCTCCTGTGGCCTTTCGCACACAGAAGGTCGGAGAGCTATGTGGGGAGGTTGACTCCCTTACATGGCATGCTTTTAATCGATCGATAAATAATTTATCGATCGCAAGTACTTGTTCACGAGGCAGTGGCCACTGCTTTGTGACACAGTACTTCGAGCCCGGTTTGAGCTCGATCTTATGTCGAGTGCCTTTTTCTTAGGCAACTCGCATGGAACTGTTTCAGGAAGTACATCCCTGAATTCAATCAAATCCTCGTATAAAGGATTTGTCTTAAGTGACTCCCAGGATTGAGTAGTATATCTCTCAATCCGAGTCTTCACATCGAGGACACTTTTGTCCATCGATGAGCTGCTGAGAACCCGTTTGTTCTCTGCAAAAATTACTGCCAACCGAATATCGGTTACGTATTTGTCCTCTGGGACAAGTACGCAGATCTGCTTAAATCTAATACTATGTAGATCTCTCAAGAACTGTTAAAGTTCTACGGTTGGTAATTGAGTTATCTTCGAAGTTAACTTCGGGGGCGCATACAGATCAAGAGTATAAGCGCCTACTCTTGATCCGTCATTAATCAAGACATTCAGTGTCTCGGTTTCTTCCTGGGATTTAACCACAGGCTGCCGAGGGATTAATCCCTTGGGATGCTGAAGTCTAGTCGCTTCAGCATTGACTATGTGAGGAGGTTATCCTCAAGTGTTTGAAGACTTATTCCCTTAACGTCTTCCAACTGTGATTGCGCCATCGCAGTCGGGTCCTCTACGGTCGACTCTCTACTCGACCTGGGATTATCGTGTTGTCAATTTTGGACATTCGGTATTTACCTTGAATGTCACCCGCTAGGCGTACATTCATGTCTCAATCGACTAGACTTATTCGAGTGACTTCCGGCGCTGCCTGTGCATTCGCACAGCCGCCGGCAGCTGACTCCACAGCGTATTTAGTAATCACACTGTGATCTTGTGCAGTCGTACTAACGATCGTATCACAAGTGAGGCCATCGCACTCACTCGTAGTATATCCACACGCTTGTGGACGCTCCAAGACGTTCACCAGATGGCCATCTGATGAACAAGTGGCATGCAACTTTACGGATCGATGCTGCCAGCTGATTCTTGGCTCATATTTTCTGAGTCAAGGTAAACCTAGGATGACATCAAATTCGTCATCCAAATCCAGTACGATGAAATCATCATTGTACTGTAAATCTTTTAACGTGTAGTGAAATTTCACTACGTGTTTCATCACTGTTATCGATGCACCTGTCACTAGACGCACTGTCATCCTCCTTGTAGGGATGTCGCGCTCAACATATTTGAGCATACGACCCTCTAGCGACTGGCGACGAATAAAGTTATTCGACGCTCCGCAGTCCACTAGGGCTCTGAGTGACAAATCATTTGTCACTTTCAACTTCAAGGTGATGAGGGATACCTCATCACCAGGTGCAGAGACACATAATGATTGTGTGTCTGGAGCAACTTTAGTCAAGAGATTTGCAAATTCTCTTGAGGTTGCTGGATCAGTAGGGCGTTGCGCCCTTACTGACCCCGCCCGTTTTTTGGTGGTGCACCTCGCTATTGCGATTTCGCAACAACATCGGACCCGCGACCGTTGCCTTTTTTTGCATACAGTCCATAATAACGTTCAGTACCTCTAAGTACTGGGCGTGGGGCACTACACTTAGAGCGTAGTGTCGTAACTTCTGACAGCGTTTGCAATTCTGCAATCGCTTGTTGTTTATAAAGTGAGGTTTCTCGATTTCGACATGAGAGAGGTCCATAGGTTCTGGACTTCCAAGCTTGTGTCGTCTCGGAGGACGATGCGATGACGAGCTAGCTTGAGTCTGTTTCAAACTAAAGTCCTCCCGTTCCGCAACGGATATTGCTTCCTTAAGCGTATTCAGCTCCAAGCGGAACAAATGAACACGTTCATTACGGTGTACATGCAAGGTCTTTACGGGATCATCCGTAAGACCTTGCATGAACACCGTATTCAACGTGTGTTCATGGAGTGGGTATTTGTGATACAACTCGCTAAGAGTCGTATGTGCTGGGCATAAGCGTGAACATCATTCTTGCCTTGCTTGAGTTTCAGAAGCTCTGATTGAGCTCTGAACTCAGCCCTAGGCGGTTCAAACGTCTGTCTGAGCCGGGCTTTAAAAGCCTCTAGCGACCCAAAGACATATGGGTCGCGCAACTTAAGGCCTAGCGCCCAGGTCCTGGCACGACCTGCCAAATTTGACTGAGCAAATGCGACTTTCATTTGCTCGTCGACGATGTGACGAGCCCATATGGCATCGTCCAGCTCGACTAACCATTTCAAGAGGGAGTCTTGTTTGACTCCCCTATACTTAGAGATGTCAGTCTTTAAGGTTTCGGGACGACGCGTGTGCGTCATCCCATCTGTACCTGTTGTAACTTCAAATTTTTTGCCTGTTGAGAGCGTTGCTGATTAAGCAAGGCTACCTTCTCCTTCGCCTCGTTAAGTTTATGTTGTATGAACTTGGCGATGGCTGAATGAAGGGCATATCTGTCCAAACCGGACAGCATGGCCAAGATGGCATCGTTCCCTATGGTCAAACTCATTCATTTAACCGCACTCCGTTCTATGTCACTTAGAAAGGAGTAGCTATTACTCGAAACGTGATGCGTATTCCCATTATCATCTAAAATGTCTATGTTAAATGATGGAACTGTGGTCCTTAGACGGACCAACAAGTGCTACCAGGTGTAACGGGGAACTACTGACTTGTACTGCTTCAGTAGAAATCCACTTCGCACTGCTTCAGTGCGAGTGGTGCCTCACGTCACTTCACGTACACTAGTCCGTGCAGAGAAAGTATCACGGGCTAAAGTTGCCCTAATGTTACACTGTCCCCGTTAAGTACATTTGGTGTACTTAAGGGGATAGTCAATTACTAAATTAAAGAAATAGACCCAGCACTCGGGTGTAGTTCACATTTGTGACCAACCCTTGTGCATGTGATGCACATGGGTGCATTTATATTAGGAGGGATGACGCCTAGCGTCATCCGTTACGCGAGGTATCTAAAAAGATACGCTCGCGATACATAACAAGTGTTATCTATAGAGATGACATTTTGATTGGTAGAAATAGGTATTTATATTATATACGATTAATTATAAATCAGTCTGAAAACTACTTCCTACTTGGTAAGTGCGCACGAGGAGCCGGATTGTTGCTCCCGTGACGACACTTAACCTGAGTACTTAGTGCGTTGGGTGAGGTCGCTAACGCGCCCACCGCAACTAACCTCACTGCACGCAAGAGAAGCTGGTTAAATCGCTTCCTCGCTGCACTAGGGTGTGTGTCTGAGTAGAGCGTGGCCGCATTACGACGTGCCCGCCTACAATTGGTGAGCCTAAATATTGATTGAGCTCATTTTCCCGACCTCTCCGAACATCATCGGGAGGTGGCAGGGCTTATGGCGCAGGGACTTGGTTAACAAGCCCTTGCTAGGCTCCTGGATAGTCCTCCTGAGCAACATGTTGCTCAAGTGGAACAGTTTGAGGCATTCGTGCTCGGACAGCGGAGGGCCGCGTCCGAGGCACAGAGCCATGCAGCGGCGGAGTCCGTCACTCAGACTCAGGATGAGCTGAGGCATGAGCAGGCTCGGAGCGAGGCTCTCAACAGGACTGTTGAGATGCTCTCTGCCCGGCCGCATCAGCCGAGGCCCATTCGGATGGACCCGCCCAAGTTCGATGGAGCTGCGGCGCACACGACTGTCCACTGGCTGTTAGCCTTTAAGCAATGCGGTATCGCGCAGCTAATCGAGGACGATAGCCGGATGGAGTCGTAAGCCATGTCGCACCTGCGCGGTAAGGCCTCGGAGTGGGCTTACTTGGCACTTACGGCGGCCAGAAAAGCGTTCCCCTCATGGGCGAGCTTTAAGGATAAGATTCGCGCCATGTACCAGCCGCCGAACAACGAAGTGTTGCTTCAGGCGCGCTTCTTTGGGGCGCGACAGGCGAAGCGATCTCTGCAAGAGTATGTGCAAGAGATGCGCTCGCTGTCGGCGTCCATTACCGTAGGTCCAATTCCGGAGCACATTAAGGTGCCCACGTTTATGAACGGACTACGGCATGGCCCATCGCGACAGGCCTTTTTCAGAAAGGTGCCGTCGTTGATGAAAGAGGCAATTCAAATTGCCTTGGTTGAGGAGCAATCCTACAACAGTGCCTCGGCCACAGCTTGGTATAAGCCGTCGGTCGAGAGGTCAGATGCCACTCCCATGGAGTTGGGCAATATATACGTTGTCTGTTATGAATGCGGCAAGCGCGGCTATACGATGGCTCGCTGCTATGCCAGGGTCCCTACTGGGGCGAAGGTGCCCAGCAAGAGGACTCCCTTCCCAAAGAGCGATGGCAAGAACCGGCGTGCGAGACGCATGAGTTCTGTATCGACCACTGAGGGGTCGGGAAATGCAGGAGCGCAGTAGGGGGCAGGATGCCTTACTGGTGCGGACTCTGAAGCTACCCCTAAGTTCAGATTTGTGGAACGAATGGGTACTATAGTCCCTGAGGTCTCGATATCTCGAATCTCAACCCTGCTGGTCTATAGCGCTCATGTAAGAGGATATGACCAGGTGATGACTCTCCTGGTGGATTCGGGTGCATCACAAAATTTGCAAAACTCGCGGCTCTAAAAATGAGACCGGCGATGTTTGAGTCGCTTTGCCAGGATGGCAAGCGAGAAGAGGCGATTGTTCGTTTAGCGAACGGCGCGCTTGTTAAGTCTGAGGGAGTTCAGGTAGAACTCGCCTTCGGCTTTAGTGACTTCTCTTGTAAAGAGAATTCACAGTGCTACGGATAGGTGAGTCCGTATGTCTCATCCTAGGTATGCCATGGTTGGCAAAGTACCAACCATGGATAGAAAGCGTACAGGCACAGTTGCGAACTCTAGCAGGACACCGGAAAGGATGTACTCCTGCGAGAGGCGTATGCAACTACTTTCGTTTCAAACACAGTTGAGGGTGCGTTGAAGGGATGTCAAACGTCGCCAATTCCTACCCAGCTCGTGGAGAATGGGTAGGAATTGGCGACGTTTGACATCCCTTCAACGCACCCTGGGGTAGTGAAAAGGACGATGACAAGTAGTCATGCGTCTGAATGTCCTGCACAGAGGCAAGAGCCTGTGGCAGAAGACGGCGAGCTGATATAAACTCAGCGTCGCATAACCCGGCAGAGTGCCTAGAGCCTGGTGCGTTAGCCAGGAGTGCAACGGCACCCGCTTCCCAGAAAAAGGTCGTGGTGACTCGAAGAACGAGTACCCGACAGATTAGGACGATCAAAGGCACGTCTAAACTAGTGACCTTTGGATCAGTCTCTGATAAAGAGGACGGGCATTCGAACGAGGTGTTCGAGGCCGTCAAAGACGATATTGGGGAGGCATCCTCAGTTGAGGTGCTCCGGCAAGTCTTTAAATCTGCCGAGGAGATAGTAAATCTCCCGGGGATGTCGTGGGATCTGTTCCTTGCCGAATTAAAGGAAGGAAAAATCCACAAAATGGTCGCACCAGTTCCAAAAGAGAACTTGGTGGACTGTTGCTCGTCGTCCACAATGGACGAGAGCGTTCTGAAAACGGACAAAAAGAGACGGCTCACTGCTAAAGGCTGGGATGCCTTTAGAGACAGTCCGATCTTCGCGATGAGTTCCCAGAAGAAGTGCAGAGCCGCCAACCCAGACAGGGGCATCGGGCAAGAGATAGACCTCCAACCTGGTACCAAGTATTGCGTGACCAGGCAATAATCGTTGCCAAAAGAACAAGTCGGTTATATTGACGAGTTCTTCGACAAGCGAGCCAAGACGGGACATGTGCGTGAGAGCAAATCGCTTCACTGCAGCCCGACCTTTTGTGTGCGTAAAGCCACAGGTGGATGGTGCGTGCTTCGTGCTTATAATAAGCTGAACATGGGGGCAATACCGGCGCAAACGCCAACCCCGCGGAAAGATGTTTTGTTGAACTCCATGGGAAAGTCAACTATCTTTTCCGCGTTGGATTTGAAGGATGGCTACTATCAGGTACTCATGAGAGAGTCCGATGTAGCCAAAACGGCAGTAAGCACCCCAAGCGGTATGCTTTGGGAGTGGCTTGTGATGCCCCAAGGTTTGAAAAACGCACCAGCGACATTCAACCGAGTGGTGGCTCACGTGATGCGTCAGCACCGTGCCTACGCGCCTCATTACTTTGACGATGTATTCGTGCATAGTAGGGCCGAGGACGGGCTGAGCGCAATAGAGTCGCACAAGCGTCATTTAGACGCTGTGTTGCAGACTTTAAAGGACGCCCAATTGTACGTCAACTTGCAAAAGTGCGTCATAGGGGTCCCTGAGATACCTGTACTGGGCTGCATCGTTGGTACACATGGTGTACGAGCAGACCCAGACAAGGTAAAATCAGTAAAGGAATGGCCAATCCCACGGCATGTGAAGGATTTGCGCCAATTCCTAGGGCTCGCTAATTACTTGCATAAGTATAGCAAGAATTATGCGGAGCAAACTAAACCATTATCTGATCTCCTTAAAAAGGACACAGAATGGGTTTGGTTAAAAGAACAAGAAGATGCGTTCACATCAGTGAAGCAATCTCTTGTAGAGGCACCGGTCTTGGCATTGCCAGACGCGGATAAGCCCTTTAGCGTCGTCTGCGATGCAAGTAATTTTGCAATCGGCAGCGCGCTCATGCAGAAGGATGACGACGGCGTTGACCGTGTCATCTCTTATCAGTCCCGGCTATTAAAAGCCGCGGAACTGAATTACCCTGTGCATGACAAAGAGCTACTTTCAATAAAGTATGCTCTTGTCAAGTTTCGTGTGCACCTATTGGGCACCGAACCATTTGTGGTTTATACGGATCACGCATCACTGCGGACCGCATTAAACTCACCGCACCTTTCGCCTAGAATGGCAAGATGGCTCACATTCTTCTCTGAATTTAATTTCAAAGTTGAATATAAGCCGGGTAAGTCGAATGTCTTGGCTGACGCTTTATCGCGCAGACCAGACTTCGAGGTTAGACACCAGGAAAGTGTGTCTAGTGCGAAAGCACAATTTCAGCCGTCGACGTTGGCAGCCATGAAGGCATACCACGTGACGAGCTCATTGGCCTCTGAGATAAAAGAGAGCTACAGTCAGGACGACCACTGTCGCCTGCTGTTGGATCACTTCGGTGGACGAAAGGTTTCCCTTCCGTCGCACCTGAAAGCTAAGCTCAATCGCTTTAGCTACAGCGATGGCCTGTTATGGCATCAGCTGTCACCTTGTGATCCCTTGAGAATCTATGTGCCTCATGACACAGATCTCAAGCTGATGATCCTTCACGAGC
>NW_027152195.1:584615-599137 GCF_004359215.1 Bremia lactucae | reverse complement strand
CCGGCGAATTAACGCGGCGCGTGCGCTTAGTGCGAGGTTGTGTGGGCGTCTTCGCAGACGACCCACCAACGTGGCCCCTTTTAGGTGGCATCTTGGGCGCCGTGTATAGAAACACGTGCGCGAGAGTGATCGAGTGAACTAGCGGCGCGTAAAGCTGCTCGCAGTTCCTCTCTCTACTCTGTCGAATTTAAAAATGTAAATTCGTTCTTAAAGAGGGGGATGGTGTAACGGGCTAGAGTTGCCCTAATGTTACACAGTCCCCATTAAGTACATTTGGTACTTAAGGGGATGGTCAATTACTAAATAATAGTAATTAGACCCAACACTCGGGTGTGGTGCACATTTGTGACCAACCCTTGTGGATGTGATGCACATGGGTGCATTCACATTAGGAGGGATGACGCCCAGCGTCATCCATGATGACGGCTAGCGTCATCAGTTACGCGAGGTATCTGTAAAGATACGCTCGCAATACATATTAAATGATATCTATAGAGATAACATTTTAATTGGTTAAAATAGGTATTTATATTTAATTCTATTAAATATAAATCAGTCTGAAAATTACTACCTACTTGGTAAGTGCGCACGAGGAGACGGATTACCGCTCCCGTGACGACACTTTACCAGAGTTCTTAGTGTGTTAGGTGAGGGCGCTTGCGCGCCCACCACAAGTACCGCACTGCACGCAAGAGAAGCAGGTTTAACCGCTTCCTCGCTGTGCTGGGGTGTGTGCCTAAGTAGAGCGTGGCCGCATTACGACGTGCCCGCCTACATTCTGTATCATCACTGCAGTCGATTAAAGCTGAAGCACTCGTGAGATATTATCGCCTTACTTTCCGCGAGCCGCGAGAAACGACGTTGTCGCAAGCTAAAAATAAAATATCTCTTATTAAAGATCTCTTAACTTCATTTTGTTATTTTGCATGTTCCTGAAAGTATTTAAATGCTTACTAATATGAATGAGGAAGAGGGAATTTTGTGAATTTTAGAAAAAAGGGGTAGATTAAGAAATTCGTGTCAAAAGCGGGGCATATTCTGATTTTTTCATTTATTATACAAGGCAATAAACGTTATAATTGCCACCCCCTTTGCATTATACTAATGAAAAATGCTGAACGACACGCCTTCGATGTGTTGAAAGCGCCCGAATCTACGGATACACTGGCCAGACGTATGCAAAAACTTCAAGTGGTAAGCGATTCAACGCATGAGAAGAATGTAATACCTACGATAGTGGACTCTTTGGTGGAATATCACGCGAATATCGGCTGCTATCAGTGTTATCTTTTCCTAGACTGTCACGAACAGGCCGGAACGCGAAAAGAAATGCTTGACGTGACGCATTTTCGCATAGTTGCAAAATTTCCACGTATAAATCTTGCGTACATGCCTCAAAAACATGGTGCGCATGCTGTAGATCAGCAAGAAGATGTCAAAGTTGTTTGGTGGACGGACATTGAGCGGAATGTGGACATCGCGCAAAGCTTCTTGGAAGATAAAAATGACCATTGGTATATGCGACTTGCAGTCCGACCAAGTGACATGCAATTGCTAGGTGGCTTCTCGTCATTTACTCAAGTATCTTATAAAGAGCTTCGACCAAAATATTACGCATCAGTGCGTTGTCGAGGCTGCAACACTCAGTTGCTTCAAGGTCAGGAAGGCAATAGCATTGTAAAAGTTTTGCCATTACCGTCTGCAAATTGGATGGATATGTTTGATTTCTGGGGTGTTGGTATTGGGGCATTTGAGCACATTCCCCGTGACACGATTCAAGCACAACAGCATAGGGTGCTTGTTGGCGAGTCCTATGTATTATTACACGCTAGTGACTTTGTGGCCAAAGCAACAGTACGAGGTTGTGATAACGAAGTTGCTTTTGCTTTTGAAGATGACGCTGTAGAAGAACACGATTGGGTGCCGCTTATGTGTGCTGCTTGTTCGAAACGTGTTGGTTCGTATAATATCGAGCAGCCAGACACAATTCGTCTTGACAAGCACTTGATCAGTGCTTGCAATATTTTGGATATCTCTACAGAACAAGAGGATGCCGAAAATATTTATGCTAACTACACGAACGATAGTATTCTCAGTGCCAAGTTGTTGGAACTTGCCGACTCGGACGGAAAATTTCGATTTGTATTGACTTCGTCGTGCGCGGATAGAGGTTGTCCTGATTCACTTACGAACGATACGTCAAAGCCACGCTTGCAGTTGCAGTTGCTTGGTTGGGAGACTATGATTAAGCGACAGCATGCGACAAAATATAGCCGCGTGCTAAAAGTTTTGTACGGACCTCGCCAGCCAATGCATGAGCTTTTGTCTTCGCATCAGTTGATTCTTCCACCCGCCTTCTTCACAGCCATTATCGAGCGTCTTAGAATTAGTTCGACGATGTTGCCATTATCCTTACGAACGTTTAATCGGCTTAACATTGGGTACCTTTACGCTTAAAATAAATGACGCGGCCCTCATTAAGCATATTTTTGAGCTTCTTAAAAAATTGTTTTTTACTTGCCCACTGACTATTGATTTTCTTAGAAATTTGTATCCTTGAAGCGTGTGCTCTGTAAGCATCAGGGTTTTCTTTAATGGTTTTGAACAACAAAACGACACTGACTACCTACGGCGTCTTAAAATGCTAGTGCTATGATGGGCTTTCTCGCTTTCAATTCATCCTGTAGCGGTAAAAGTGTTGGGGACGCCAATCATTTTTTACAAGTAGGCGCGATAAATTTATTTAAAACCACTAAATTTGACGAATATGGCATTACGAAGGTGCTCAGGCAAAGGATACTAATAGTCGTATACTAACAAATAGAAGCTAGCGATAAGGCAACATGATCCAATAAAAATATGGATAAGCCTACCGGGATAGACAATCAGCCTTATAACGACAGAAGCTATAATTTACTATAGCAACTCCATCCTTCACCTGCCTTCCAGATTCTCTTTTACTTGCGCGCGCCTGGACCAGCGCGTCGACGACTCTGCATTTTATTGCTCTTTTTTTTCATGCTTTCCTCTTTCTTTTTACTCAACGTCTGCACTTTACCAAGCAGAGGCGAGTTTTTCAGAATGTCTGGCAAAATTACAAGCTTGATCTGAGAACCACGAACGTATACTTGCTCCAATTTGCTCTTCTGGCCATCGCGCTGTGTGAGGACCACGTCACTGAGCTGGCAGTTCATGCTGTCTTCACTCTCAATTAAATGACCACGATACACCTCACCATTTCTCAGCTCAATCGTCACGGTGCGGCCTTCGCCCTCGTGTAGCAGTGAAATTGGTACTCCTGCAGTCTTGGACATGATGCCGTAAGGGTGGCGATTTCACTGAAGATAGAAATGTTGAAAATGCACTATTTCGCTTTAGTGACACCGGACATATGAAGCTATATCGAATGAGCAAGCCTGATGTTAATTTCTTAAATAGTCTTAGAATATTGCATCCGTAGTGGACGCCTTTCCATCGGCAACAACGCCAAAAGAAGCTGCTCTGCACGTATTCAAATTCAATCAAGATTTTCGTGTTGTTATATTTACCAGCGCGGAATTATATTTTGAAGCCGCTGGTTACAGAAGCTGGCGTTGAAAATCCGCTAATGCGCCGAGTTCACACATTCGACCGTGGATGGTCGTGCTTACTGTTGCTCATTTACTAATAAATATAGCGATCACACTTTATCGAGTCACACGTTATTTTCAATGCCAAAGCCAACCCTCTCGACCACTTCCACGTTAACATGAAAGTGCACAAGCGTTGATCACAGCTTCAAAAAGCTTATTGTCACCACTAGGTAGTTGTCGAAAAAATAAAATCAACCACTTGATTTTTAATGTGTAATAATATTGAAAAATACTGGAAAACCTCTGATTGAAATACTAGCCTGCAACAAACATCTGCTACGCCTGGTCAGCCGAGATATCTTACAAATTGTACTATGTCTTGCGGCTACAGACAGCAGAGTGGAAGAAGTAAAGCCGGTGGAAGCAGACACAACGCCACTGGAAGTGACAGTCCACACGTACAGACGCTGATAAGGCAGCAGATAAAAATAATAATCCACAACAAAATGGACAAACTGAAGCAACCACCGAGCAAGCGTTGTGACAGTTCTAGCGTGGCATAATTCTGAATGCCGTAATCCTTAAGCGAACGCGATGCACGCAACGGCACGCCGCCATAATTCAGATATCCTTGAATACAAAGTCCTTGCTGTTTGGCCTTAATCTGCGATAGCAGTTCTTGAATTTTTACTTGCGGATCCGCCACCGCGACGGTAAGCATACGGCTGGCATCCTACACGTATTATGAATGTCATGAATCAAATTGTGGCGGTCCTTAGGCTGCATACCGTGCGAATAAAGAGCTGCATCGTGCGTGGCGGTAGCTCACTTGTAACACCAAACGCAAACGGTTAAATATTACTTTTCAGTATTTGTTCTTTTCAAAATCTGGAAGAATGGGACCTTTCATACTAAATTTGTTCGAATTTACAGCATATAGTTGACCCTTCAGGCACATCATCGTTAACCGAGTATACACAAGAATCGATTTATAGCCGTTCTAGCCATCGTCCTAATTATTAAGACGTGATGACGACAAACATTAAAGCTAGTAGTCATCGCCGCGAGACACGACCTCCTTGCAAGTCGGGCGCAGAATAATTGTATGTTCGTATTGTGCCGTGTAACTACCCTTCACGTCCACAAGTGGCGGGTATGCTGTAACGATGCCATTGTCAACAAGGTTCTTCAAAGCCATGAGATATTTCTCCTGTTTGGCCCCCTTTGGATTGATAGTAGTCGATCCTCCATCTTCACGTTCAATCCATCGACGACACCACGGCAACGTGCCAAATGTGCGTGTTATATGCCCCAGCAGTTTTTTTGCGCGAGGCAATCGCAATGGGACGTGAGGAGCGTCAAATGCCTTGGCATAGTGTGAGCACTCTCCATCTTCAACCACGTATCCACGTCCTGTCGTATTGAATGTTTCAATAGCAAAAATCTCTCCTTCCTCCATTTTCGTCTGATCTTCAGTCTTTACTATAGGAACACTCTTTCCAGCGTGAATCTGATACGGGCCAATTGAGTGGCCGTTCAAGTTACGAATCGTTTTGACAGGGTACGTTGTACCCTCAATAGTAACCTCAAACGACTCCATCACTTCTTGAATTGCCTCACCAATTTCCCCAAGTCGAGCGTCAATCCCAGCATTGGCAATTCCAGCCTCCGTAGCCGCTTTTGCGGCCTCTAACAACGGGTCAAATTGTGGATTGAACGCCACGGTCCACGCACTATCGATGATACGTCCATTTACGTGCGTACCAAAGTCTACTTTCATTACGTCTCCGTACAAAAGTACCGTGTCATCACCAGAATTTGGCGTATAATGAGCTGCCACATGATTTAACGAACAGCCTGTAGGAAAACCAATGCCTCGCTGCAAAAAAATTAAATATTGGTAAGAAATTCAACATCATTTCACTTAAGCGACAAACAACGTACCGCAAAACCAGCTTCGACCACTAGCTCTCGATTCTTATTTTCGAGTTGCGTACACATGTCGATAAGCTTGATTCCAGGCTTCATGATGCTTTGTGCAAATTTGCGCACGTGGCGATGCACCTCAGCAGCATGACGCACTGTCTGGTATAGATCCTCGTATTCGCGGTCACGAGCGCGTATCTCTTCGCTAGTCGTGCGGTAAGTATTAAAGTCGCCAGGATGTTGTTGAATTTCACCTTCTGGATATTTGCCATCTGGAAAGAGCTTTTCAATAGGAATGGTGGGTGGCTCTGTCTGACCGACAGCCACGTAGCTGTCTGTGAAGCCCTTTACACCACGGAATGGCGGTAGCTTCGAGCCAGAACTAGGGATGTTTTTGCTCTTTTTCTTTTTGCTCTTCTTGTTTTTTTTCTTGGCCTTAATTGGAGCCACTTCACCGCTATGCTTGGTGTCCAAAGTATGGTCTTCTTCATTCTCCTGCTCCTGCTTCGCCATCGGATTTCGCGTGTAATCAATACGCAAAAATAAATATTTCGAATTTGCATAATATTTTGTCTTTTTTTAACAAAATAGGAAACGGCTTGCATGCCAACTCATTATCGCGATACAATATGCTTGGTGTAAAAAAATGGCTCCATTAAAAGATGCGAAGACCTGATTTAAAGGAAAAAAAGGCATCGTTTATGCTGACCTCTGCTTTTGCCAGATTTCGCGACAATCGACTTGATGGTAAATCAGCTCCTAAAATTACTGAAATTTACTCACGTAGCGACCACCAAATTGTAGTTCATGCTATGCTTTTGGCCAAATATCTTCCATCTAGAAACATCGCCTGGACAAATGTCACTTGTTTTAAGCGCAAAAAAAAGCGCTTGAGGTCGAGGCTAGGAAGACAGGAGTTGCAAAATCAATTCCGAATACGAATTTATTATGGATATTATGTTCGAATTTTTGCAATCCCTGTCTTTGTAGCCTTGATCTCAAGCGCTTTCTTTCGCGCTAAGATCAAGTGACAATTCGACCCGCTTATTCGTGCTACCAGAAGCGATTGGCAGGGTTCATTTGAACTTAAGTCAATTAATCAGCAGAACTGTTGTCTAGTTGCTACAACAAAAAGAAAAACGTTAAAATGACCTCCGGTGAAGGCGGGCACGTCGTTATGCGGCCACGCTCTACTTAGACACACCTTAGCACAGCGATGAAGCGGATAAACCAGCTTCTCTTGCGTCCAGTGGGGTAGTTGTGGTGGGCGCGTTAGCGACCTCACCGAACGCACTAAGTACTGTAGTTAAGTGTCGTCACGGGAGCGGCAATCCGGCTCCTCATGCGCACTTACTAAGAAGAAAGTAGTTTCAGACCGATTTATATTTAATCGCATTAAATATGAATACCTATTTTTACCAATCAAAAATGTCATTCCTGTAGATGACACTAATATGTATTGCGAGCGTAACTTTCTAGATACCTCGCATAACGGATGACGCTAGGCGTCATCCCTCCTAATGTGAATGCACCTATGTGCCTCACATACACAAGGGTTGGTCACAAATGTGAACCACACCCGAGTGGTGGGTCTAATTACTTTAATTTAAGTAATTGGCCATACCCTTTAGTACACCAAGTGTACTTAACGGGGACTGTGTAACATCAGGGCAACTTTAGCCCGTTACATCCGGGGTAATACGATCCTCGTATAACAGTTGAAAGTCTCAGATTGTTTCTTTGGTAAAGGCCACTATCGTGAAACACAATATTTGGTTACAGGAACCAAGTCATATTTCATGACGGAAACTCTATCTGGAGGTAAAATCAATGGTGGCCTAGTACATACCACATCTTGGAATTTCATAACTAAGGAATAGAATGGATCCGTAGGACCGTTAATGATCGATGATCTACTGAGTGCAGCTTTTGTATCCTTCAGAACGGCTTCATCCAGGAGCGATGATGAGCTTAAATAAATATTCAGTTGAAAAACTACCATTTTAGATAAGATACCAGCCTTTAAGGCTCGGCCGAAGTTATCAACACATATATCATCTAGCTCTTAAAAAGAATGTAATGAAGGAATTGCCTCAGGGAAAAATTCGCCCTCGATTTTATCGGTCGCACCATTAACAAGCGTAAGCAACTGCTCGCTCGTATCACTTTGTCACGTTATAGACGCTTCGCGTCTCTGCTGTCGGAATCGAGACAATACACCTCTTTGAGGACGGGGCATCAACGTTTTCAAGTTTCCAAGTTTACAGCCTTTATTGGCTCTGTACCAGTGCTGGTGTCCAATCCAACATTCGACGAGGAGTTATGCAGCTCAAATTCCTAGTCATAGATCGTTTACGTGTCACTTCATGTGCATTAGAAGGGTTTAAACTGAAATGCCCTGACAACTTGCCAATAGCGTCACGACTGACACTCAGTATGGCGCCACCTCGGCGGACCAGACTCGGTGAACTTAGACGTGCCACTCCACATGTCTCATGAATATTACACCCTTAATGATTCGGCCCTATGCCTACAAAGCTTTCAGCATTCAGTGATTTGTTATTGCAATGAGTGTCACTCGACTGAGTACGTGCAGTTCCACCCCGAGCTCAGAATTAGTGCTTTCAACATTGAAAATTATTTACTCAGACATTCCAATGTCTTGAACACAGACATATTCGGTCAGTGATTCGTACCAATAGCGCTTTTGTTGCTTTGCAAAGGTGGGTTGAAGACCCTCCAAAGCTTTAGTAAAAACATTGCGCGTTGCGCCTAAGGTCTTAGACCTCCAATCGATCCATGGCTCATGGCGTTCATGCCAGACCATACCAAGGATGAGATTATATCTCGAATCCAAATCAAGGACGAGACAGCGTTCCACACTGTCAAAGTCCAGAAACGTAATACCTAAGTTCAACGGAAATTTTAGAAATAGTGACACGAGTCCCAGTCGATAAGCGGACAGTAATTATATCACCTTAAGCGCCTCAGCATATTGTTGATTCCCTTCAAGGAAAAGACGTCAAGCATAATCGCAAGACGCCCCTGAGTCAACGAAAACTGACCATGGGTTATTAAAGCCCTTCACCGTCGTCTGAGCGACTAACAAGCCAAGCTTGTGCTCGCTCCCCGTTATTTTTACTCTCTCCTCCTAAAGGTTCAATAAAGCCTACCCCCCCCCCACTAGGGCGCCCCGCACGTACTGGGGTCAATGTTTTCCCACACCGTACCAGGTTTCTCGTATAATTCGATATTATTGCTCTTCCCAGCTTTGCGCGCGTTGCGTAGGGGACAAGCCGGGCGTAAATGTTTTGTGCTTCCGCACATATAACATCTGCGGATGTTTATATGCTGTTCCACAGCTTAAAATTCTTCTTCTCCCTCCTCAACGAGGCTTAGATTCATGGGTCCCGATCTATGAGACGATCACGATGTGCTCAAGGAGCTAGTACGGTAAACAGGCGTGCTAACGCGAGAGGACTTAAAGTCGAATTTAGCGTGTAGCGCTATGGCAACTGCCTCTTCAGAAGTAACAGGATGGGAACGAAACAGTTCCGTCCGGGAAACACCGTCATTATGACTCCCAAGAAGAAGTTACTAATAGCTTCTTGCGTCGTATCTTGATGAATAGCGGCATTGAGAGTTCTCAACTCCTGGACATGGTCCCTAGGGTTCGTTTACCCTGACGAGCGCTATGAGTCGTAATCGCGTACGAAAAGCCTGATCAGGTGGTGTAAACATGTTAATCATTTGCTGTTTCAGCGAATCCCACGTGGAAAAAGCGTAATATATAGACGTTCTGCACGTGAGTGCTCGTTCCATGGCTCTACCACCGAGCTTAGAGATGGCCATGGCCACCTTTTGTCGTTCTGTTAAGAACATGGCAGAGTCTATGGACATCTCCATTTGCTTTGTTCAGAAAAGGAGGTTCTTCCCCTCCTTTCTCTCAACTATCTTAACATTGTCAACAAGGGGCCGAGTCTTAGGCTCTGAATCAGGTACAGAATTGTACCGAGTCGGCATAGATGCCGCTAAGTGGTTTTGGACCTGTCCGATAAGAGAGGATTTGTATTGCCGAAAGGCTTCAAGCCTTGTATCCAAAACTTTTGGTCCCTGGGACATGTTGAACTCAATGTATTCTAGCATAAACAAGGTTTTCAGCTTCTTAAACGCTGCACGCCCCTGAAAGTTCGGAAACAGTGTCCATTTCAGCAGATGCTTAGTCTTTAATGACTCAGGCATAGATTGACCACGAGTACTACAAGGTGTAGCGGAGCTACCTTGCTCCTTAAGTCAGAGCAAGACTTATTGACAGAGAGAGTCACTTAATTCTAAACAACTAATAGGCTCAACAACTCAGTGAGTTGTACAAGCTCGTAGAGCTTAACGATTCCTAGTTCAAGGGATTCAGGGATTCATAGAACCAAGTGGCAACTAGTGCCCGAGAGTATACACGTTAGAAAGATTTCTTTCTCTTGTAGACCAATGAGCAAGCCTTGGGAAGGCACTAGACGCTGTAAGATCAAAAGGGAAACTGAACTTTATTTAATTAAATTATTTACATCTGAAACCATACCCTAGCTACATTAAAATAGATTTCGGCCGCCAGACTTTATATCTGGCGGCTGCTACATATGCTACACATAAAAAATGGGATTAGTGATTGACTATCTTAAGTAAAACAAAAGAGTATTTAACTTAAAAAGCAAATGTACCACAACAACGGTTCGCCAACCGAAGTATGCACCATTACAGGATATAATCCTTATGAAACGGCAAACAACTTGGTGTTAGATATAATGGTGATCTATGATTAAACAGGCCGAGCAGGACTACTTTGATCCTTTAGTCAGAAAAAGACCTATAGGTTCAAAGATTTAATTACTTCAAAATAACTTATTAAAGTTACACCTCGAAATATCGTAAAATTCGTAAAACTTATCTAGCCTGAATTTAATGGACTTAACGATTCTAAGAATCAGGTGGCAACTAGTGCTCAAGAGTATATACTTTAACAAGGCTAATTGCTCTTACAGATTACAGCGCAAATCATTTGAAGGCACGGAACTCTTTTAGATTAAGAAGTGGAGCTAAACTTCATTTAAGTCATATATGTATAATACCTTGCGTTTGCTGCCCTAATAAATAGCCTGCCATTAGTTCTCTGTCTCATAAAGCATTATGATTTCACATATATCAGTATCGAGGATATATTTTTCGCAGCTGTACCCCCATCCCACATAAACTTTTAAAAGCCGAAGTAGAATCCCGTTACACCATCTTTTATCAGAGTGTTGACACCGCGTGTCGGCACTCGTCCTTAGTTTCTGTCCCGTTACACCCTCTTTTATCAGAGTGTTGACACCGCGTGTCGGCACTCGTCCTTAGTTTCTGTAAAGGACTGTGCTCTAGCACATAACCTCTTAGTTTTGCTATATGCAAATTTGTGTCCTATGACATGAGCACCTAACGAGTCACCGGCTCTGCGTATTTCGTCGAAGAGGACAATTGTGGATAATGATAGCTTACTCCTTTCAAGGAAAAGGCTGATGAACCCGACTCCGCCACGCAAAAGCGTGAACGTTGAGCATTGCATCCTGTCCCTGAAGTGGTGTCGTAAGCGCTGACTGCACTACACATGACACCGGCTTAGTATAGGAGAAAAAGTGAAATTGTATGGAACATGCTAAGTTCCTACGTACTTACACTTCTTGTATTCTGACATAATATTAATATAAAAGTATGAATAGTAACTCATGTTGCTCATTGCCAACTCGCGCCGCGCGCCTAGCAGCGCTTGGCAGGGTTGATTCAACGACTTAGATCAACCAAAGAACAAAATGTCGCATTGCTGCAGCAATATTACCGTGCATAGCTAATATTGTAAATTTTAAGTAAATTACTAAAAAAATATATTTTATTCTCTTATCAGTCCTTTATGGGTAATAACGTTTTCGTAACGAGACACCCCATTACATCACCCCCCTAAGTAACCGTCACTATAGTGACTGACGGAGAGTACAATAGTTTTCCTCTCTGTTAGGGGGCACTTGTTGCTTTTAATTCGATTCCAGCTTTGGTACCATTAGCAGCTACACTAAGTCGTGTAGCTGCTAATGAAGCTTACTCAGCAGTATACGCTCAGGCTCTACTGCGGAAAACAACTCGCCTCCCAGTCCATTTGAAGGCGTCTTTTATGCGTATAATGATCATTAGCAAAGGTCTCCGATTGTCTGGAGACGATGCCGCCAAACCAGCGGGCTGTGGCGTAACAACTGAAGAGTTGTTTTAGAGCTTGTTAGACTTGTCTGAGCCTCTTTTTGCGGAATCATCATATGATGACTCCGATAGTTGTTACGATGCTGGCGATGCTAGAATTCATCACCACGGTTTAAGTGATCGTCAAGATCGCTTCGAAAGCAATTTCACCTGAAATGCTAACATTAGTCAGATGTAGAGGGACCGCAATACGTTGCGTGTAGGCGGGCGCTTCTATAGCGGCCTAGCATATAAATCATAGACCTTCAAGCACAACCAGGAATCGGTTTGACCGTCTTCTCTCACGTGCAGTGAGGTAGTTGGTGGGTGCCTAAGGTGACATCACCCAAAGTGTCGCATGATAGCGGTTGCCTGTCTTCTCGGGCGCACTAGTCAGCTAGGAAGTAGCTGTAAAAACGGCTTATATGTAATAGAACAAAATATGAAACCTTTTTACCCATTAATAAAGCGCAATCTCTGAAGATGTGCATTTAATGTGAATGCAACTGAGCGCATCACATACACAAAGGTGGGTCACTACGTGAACCTCACTTCGAGTAATGGATTCCCATTACTCGAATTTATTGACCTTTCCGTTAAGGGATTTTAGCGGGCGTGAAACGTAAAGCAGTTAGCACGGTACCCCCCCTCTTTAAGAACATTTTACATTTGTTTGTAAACATCGTCAAAAGGAGGATTAGGGACAGCGAGCCGTCTACGACGTGCTGCTTCAGCTGTAACGGGCTAAAATTGCCCTAATCATACACAGTCCCCGTTAAGTACACGTGGTGTTCTTAAGCAGATAATCAATAACTTAATTAAAGTAATAAGACCCAACACTCGGGTGTGTTTCACATTTGTGATCGATCCTTGTGTATGTGAGGCACATAGGTGCATTCCAATTAGGAGGGATGACGCCTAGCGTCATCCGTTACGCGAGGTATCTAGAAAGATAACGCCTCAATACATATTAGTGTTATCTACAGGAATGACATTTTGAATGGTAAAAATAGGTATTTTTGTTGTATGCCAATAAATATAATTCAGTCGGAAAATTACTTTCTACTTAGTAAGTGCGCACGAGGAGCCGGATCACCGCTCCCGTGACGACACTTACCTACAGTACTTAGTGCGTTCGGTGAGGTCGCTTACGCGCCCACCTCAACTACCTCACCGCACGCAAGAGAAGCTGGTTAAACCGCTTCCTCGCTGTGCTAGGGTGTGTGTATAAGTAGAGCGTGGCCGCATTACGACGTGGCCGCATACGCTTGGTAGCACTTGAAATCCTTCCAACGACCCGCATCTCTGCGTGTGTACGTGAGGATGATCCTCAATATTGATTGGGCTCATTTTCCCCACCTCTCCGAACATCATCGGGAGGTGGCAGGGCTTATGGCGCAGGGACTTGGTGAGCCCTGGCCAGTCTCCTGGGTAGTCCTCCTGAACAACATGTTGCTCAGTTGGAGCAGTTTGAGGCATTCGTGCTCGGACAGCGGAGGGCCGCGTCCGAGTCACAGAGCCATGCTGCGGCGGAGTCCGTCACTCAGACTCAGGATGAGCTGAGGCATGAGCAGGCTCGGAGCGAGGCTCTCAACGGGACTGTTGAGATGATCTCTACCCAGCCGCATCAGCCGAGGCCCATTCAGATTGACCCGCCAAGTTCGATGGAACTGCGACGAACACGATTGTCCACTGGCTTTTAGCCGTGGAGGAATGCCGTATCGCGCAGCTCATCGAGGATGACAGCCGGATGGTGTCGTACGTGTGGCACCTGCGCGGTAAGGCCTCAGGGTGGGCTTACTTGGCGCTTATGGCCGACAGAAAGACTTTTCCTCCATGGGCGATCTTCAAGGAAAAGATTCGCGCCATTTACCAGCCGCCGAACAACGAAGTGTTGCTTCAGACGCGCTTCTTTGGAGTGCGATAGGCGAAGCGATCTCTGCAAGAGTATGTGCAAGAGATGCGCTCGCTGTCGGCGTCAATTGCCGTAGGTCCGATTCCGGAACACATTGAGGTGCCTACATTTATGAACGGACTACGGCTTGGCCCATCGCGACAGGCCCATTTCAGAAAGGTTCCGTCAACGATGGAAGAGGCAATCAAAATTGCCGTAGTTGAGGAGCAATTCTACAACAGTGCTTCGGCGACTGCTTGGTATAAGCCGTCGGCCAAGAGGTCAGATGCCACTCCCATGGAGTTGGGCAAAGCAAACATTATCTGCTATAAATGCGGCAAGCGCGGCTATATGATGGCTCGCTGCTATGCCAGTGTCCATGCTGGGGCAAAGATGCCCAGCAAGAGGACTCCCTTCCCAAGGGCGATGGCAAGAACCAGGGTGCGAGATGCAAGAGTTCTGTACCGATCACTGAGGGGTCGAGAAATGCAGGAGCGCAGTAGGGGCAGGGTGCCCTGCTGACGCGGACTCTGAAGCAATCCTCAGCTCAGAATTGTGGAACAAATGGGTAGCATAGTCCCTGAGGTCTCGAAATTTCGGACTTCAAATCTGCTGGTCTATTGCGCTCATGTAAGAGGCTATGACCAGGTGATGTCCATCCTAGTGGATTCGGGTGCATCACAAAATTTTGTGAAACTCGCGGCTCTAAGAAAGAGACCGGCGATGTTTGAGTCGCTTTGCCAGGATGGCAAGCGAGAAGAGGCGACCGTTCGTTTAGCGAACGGCGCGCTCGTTAAGTCTGAGGGAGTTCAGGTAGAACTCGCCTTCAGCTTTAGTGACTTCTCTTGTAAAGAGAAGTTCACAGTGCTAGG
>NW_027152195.1:567971-584556 GCF_004359215.1 Bremia lactucae | reverse complement strand
ATGGAGAGTCCGTATGACCTCATCCTAGGCATGCCATGGTTGGCAAAGTACCAACCATGGATAGACTGGCGTACACGCACAGTTGCGAACTCTACGCAGGACACCGGAAAGGATGTGCTCCTGCGAGAGGCCTATGCAACTGATGTCGTGTCGAACACAGTTGAGGGTGCGTTGACGGGATGTCAAACGTCACCAATTCCTACCCAGCTCGTGGAGACTGAGGTAGTGAATAGGACGATGACAAGTAGTCATGCGTCCGAATGTCCTGCACAGAGCCGAGAGCCTGTGGCAGTAGACGGCGAGCTGACAAGAAGTCATGCGTCGCATAAACCGGCACAGTGCCAAGAGCCTGGTGCGGTTGGAAGGGGTGCGTTAGCCAGGAGTGCAACGACACCCGCTTCCCAGAAAAGGGTCGTGGTAACTCGAAAAACGAGTACCCGACAGATTAGGACGATCAAAGGCACGTCTAAACGAGTGACCTTTGGATCAGTCTCTAATGAAGAGGACGGGCCTTCGAACGAGGTGTTCGAGGCCGTCAAAGACGAAATTGCGGAGGCATCCTCAGTTGAGGTGCTCCGGCAAGTCTTTAAATCTGCCGAGGAGATAGTAAATCTCCCGGAGATGTCGTGGGATCTGTTCCTTGCCGAATTAAAGGAAGGAAAGATCCACGAAATAGTCACACCAGTTCCAGAAGAGAACTTGGTGGACTGCTGCTCGTCGTCCACAATGGACGAGAGCGTCCTAGAAACGGACAAAAAGAAGCGGTACGCTGCTCAAGGCTGGGATGCCTTGAGAGACAGTCCGTTCTTTGAGGTTCTGTGGAAACATCGTGATGTGTTCCCAGAAGAAGTGCCGAGCCGCCTACCAGCAGATAGGGGCATCGGGCACGAGATAGACCTCGAACCTGGCACCAAGTATTGTGTGACCAGGCAATGGCCGTTGCCGAAAGAACAAGTCGATTATATCGATGAGTTCTTCGACAAGCGAGCCAAGGCGAAACATGTGCGTGAGAGCAAATCGCCTCACTGCAGCCCGACCTTTTGTGTGCGTAAAGCCACAGGTGGATGGCGCGTGGTTCATGCTTACAATAAGCTGAACACAGCGACCATACCGGCGCAATCGCCAATCCCGCGGAAATATGTCTTGTTGAATTCCATGGGAAAGTCAACTATCTTTTCCGCATGGATTTGAAGGATGGCTACTATCAGGTACTCATAAGGCGTCCGATGTAGCCAAAACGACAGTAAACACCCCAAGCGGTATGCTTTGGGAGTGGCTTGTCATGCCCCAAGGTTTGAAAACGCACCAGCGACATTCAGCCGGGTGGTGACTCACGTGATGCGTCAGCACCGTGCCTACGCGCCCTATTACTTTGATGATTTATTCGTGCATAGTAGGGCCGAGGACGGGCTGAGCGCAATAGAGTCGCATAAGCGTCATTCAGACGCTGTGTTGCAGACTTTAAAGGACGCCCAATTGTACGTCAACTTGCAAAAGTATGTCATAGGGGTCCCTGGGATACCCGTGCTGGGTTGCATCGTAGGTACACATGGTGTACGAGCAGACCCAGACAAGGTAAAATCAGTAGAAGAATGGCCAATTTTACGGCATGTGAAGGATTTGCGCCAATTCCTAGGGCTCGCTAATTACTTGCATAAATATGGCAAGAATTATGCTGAGCAAACTAAACCATTTTATCTGACCTCCTTAAGAAGGACGCAGAATGGGATTGGTTAAAAGCACAAGATGATGCGTTCATATCAGTGAAGCGATCTCTTCTAGAGGCACCGGTCTTGGCATTGCCAGACGCGGATAAGCCTTTAAGTGTCGTCTGCGATGCAAGTAATTTTGCAATTGGCAGCGCGCTCATGCAGAAGGATGACGATGGCGTTGACCGTGTCATCTCTTATCAGTCCCAGCTTTTAAAAGCCGTGGAACTGAATTACCCCGTGCGTAACAAAGAGCTACATTCGACAAAGTATGCTCTTGTCAAGTTTTGTGTGCACCTATTGGGCACCGAAGCATTTGTGATTTATACGGATCGCGCATCACTGCGGACCTCAATAAACTCGCCGCACCTCTCGACTAGAATGGCAAGATGGCTTATATTCTTCTCGAAATTCAATTTCAAAGTTGAATGTAAGCCGGGTAAGTCGAATGTCTTGGCTGACGCTTTAACGCGCAGACCAGACTTCGAGGTAAGACACCAGAAAAGGTCAAATAATCCATAGGGTAATCTATATTTTTAATGTTTGGTTTGTATTTATTAGAGAAATTTTAGGTATTTTTATAACCGAAAGTTCTTTATTTAAAAAGTTATAACTACTAAAACTATAATTATTAGGGGAATAAAATGAGCTATAGAAATTAAACTATTAACTTTCAACATTGTGTCTAGTGCTAAAGCACAATTTCAGCCGTCAAAGTTGGCATCCATGAAGGCATACCATATGACGAGCTCATTGGCCTCTGAAATAAAAGAAAGCTACAGTCAGGACGATCATTGTCGCCTGCTGTTGGATCGCTTTGGTGGACAAAAAGTAACCCTTCCGTCGCACTTGAAAGCTAAGCTAAATCGCTTTAGCTACAGCGATGGCTTGTTATGGCATCAGCTATCACCTTGTGATCCCTTGAGAATCTATGTGCCTCATCACACAGACCTCAAGCTGATGATCCTTCACGAGCTCCATGATGCGCCATCTAGTGGGCATCTGGGTCGTGAAAAGACATTATTACGAGTGTTAGAGGAATTTCGGTGGCCACACCTATATAGATGGGTGGCCAACTATATTCGCTCTTGCGAACAGTGTCAGCGCATTAGGCCTGCACCGTCCAGCAGTGCGCCACTGAAGCCGCTACCGATTCCAACGTATTGCTGGAAGTCAGTAAGTCTGAACTATATGTTTGGCATGCCGCCCGATCAAAAGGGTCGGACGGGGCTCGTCGTCGTTGTAGATAGACTGAGCAAAATGGTCCATTTAGCACCATGTAAGACATCGATCACAGGCAAGGAGGCAACTCTCTTGTTCCTGGATCATGTATACCGACTACACGGGATGCCTTAGTCCATAGTATCGGACCGGGATCCTTGTTTTACGTCTGGCTTTTGGCGACTTGTGTTCGAGCTGTTAGGTAGCAAGCTCCACATGTCGACCGCAGATCATCCCCAGACCGATGGCCAAGCATAACGCGCCAATCGGGTCGTGGCGGATGTCTTACGCACTACTGCAACTTCCAGAGAGTGGGGCAAGCGATTGCCCTTTGTGAAGTTCGCTATAAACAAAAGTGTCCGCGCCAGTACGGGTGAGACACCGTTTTATATTAACAGACTGCGCCATCCTCGGACGCCAGTGTCGTTTGTGCGCAGCCCGAGTCTTAGTGGGGGAGGGCCCCTCACTATGCTCGGTGTGAAAATGGGACATAGTTTCGTCAATATGACGATGAACCATGAGGGTATCATCTCAAAGACAGAAACTTGCCCTAGTGACCCTGCCAGTTTAGCAGTGGTCAACAAAACTACGCCTTATGACCGACCTCTCGGCGGAATCATAGAAAGTTTGATGCTAAAAGCGTGAGCGAGGCTCAACGCTTGTGGATGAGCGATTATCCATCACACGTAAAGTCCGTGACGCAATGGCAAGCTCACAGGACAAGCAAAAAGAATATGCGGACCGAAATGGTCGCAAAAATAATGAACGCAGTAAGTGAAAAAGTACTATTAAGTACTGCTACCCTACTTAAAAATGCAATTTATGTACTACCTGGAGGTTCTACGAAGTTGTTGCCGCGTTTCATTGGGCCCTTCACGGTGGTTAAATAGGTTGGAGACCTAAATTATAGGCTCACCGTCCCCCCGTATATGAAGACGCACCCCGTATCTTACGTTGCTCGTCTGAAACGGTATGTAGACCCAAATGTGGTCACATACCCCCATCCGTCAAAGGAGCCAATGGTGACGCCGACTGTGAGCCGAGCGTCGTTCGGATGAGGGGGGCGGTGAAGGCGAAAAACTATCGGGCCCGATGCCTCCCACACGAACAGGACTTGGAGAGCGAGGGACATCACGCGAGTAACGCGGATCCCTCAGCGTTATCCTTTCAAAGAGGTCCAAGCGAGTCTTCAGGCGTTCATAACCCTGACGAGCCTTCGCTCGGACATCAACGAGATCCGAGGTCAGTCGTGAGACTTGACCCTCGAGATCCGCAATATGTCGTTCAGCAGCGCTAAACGCCTGTGACTGAACGGACGAAGGTAAGGCAGCCGCGAGTAGTTGGGCGAGATCGCCACTCCTATCGGGCGCCGTCTGCACTGATAGATGCGGGGAAGGAATCAACGCTTCCTTGTAGGAAGTTTGCTTGCCCACTGCTCCGTGAGGCAAAGGTATTAGATCCTCGTCCAATGGAAAGGTTACCCGAAGAGTTTTGACTCTTGAGAACCGATCGATACCTTACGTATTGATGTGCCCGGCTTGGTGGCTGCCTATGAAAAGGAGCATTAGCTGAGGCCTCTTCGCTAGTCTCAAATGGACTAGCAGAAGTAGCGTTGTGAGAAGAAACAGTGGGTGCAGTACCGCCCATGATTTCTTTCACACGCAAGCGGGCAAAATTAATTCGTTGCGACCGCTGCTTCATCAAATCGGACTGCGGATGAATGCGGCGCAGGAATTCCACCTCGTATTGTTCGGGCGTTTCATTTGAACGCAACACGATCGGGATCATGAAAGTACACCCAAGCGATTTTCCCTGAGCCCTCCATGATTCAAAGACGCCATAATAGTTATGTGCGTCCAGAATAGCGCGCTCTAGGAGCGACGCTCTTGGCCCGTCTAAACGAGGCCATTTAGATGGAGGGGGCATCTTTGGAATGCCACCCGTCACATAGCCGCGTTCTAAACGACTGGCTTGTGACACCGACTGAGCACGTTCACGTGTCGTCGGCGGAGCTTTAGGCTCCGAATCCTCTATGTCAGAACCATTATGAAGTATGGTCTGATCATAAGGCGTTGTGGTAATACCCAACGGAGAAGCAGCTGCCCCTTATGGGCAGCGCTCTCATTATCTGTCGATGGGACAGCATTCGTAAGCGATGCTGTCTCCATGTTGTGAGCCATGAGAGACGTTTGGATGGGCAATAATGCCGCATCATCACTCCTCATGAGCTCGTTGTCCGCATCACTACTATGAGGTGACGGCAACGGTGTCGACTCATTGTAGTCGACAATGAGCGACGGATCAACATCCTCACTGTTAAAGTGGGATGGATCCTCAAGCCCGTTAACGCGACAGCAGCAGTAGCTGTCGGCGTTTCGACTAAGGTATTGGACGCGGCCGGCGAGTAAACGCGGTGCGTGCGCTTAGTGCGAGGTTGCGTGGACGTCTTCGCAGACGACCGACCAACATTGTCCCTTCTAGGTGGCATCTTTAGCGCCGCGTATGGAAACACAGGTCGCTATAGTGATTGTGAGAACTAGCGGCAAAACGCTGCTCGCAGTTCCTTGCTCCTCTTTGACGAATTTAAAAATGTAAATTTGTTCTTAAAAGGGGGGGTTGGTGTAACGGGCTAAAACTGGCCTAATATTACACAGTCCCCGTTAAGTACACTCGGTGTGCTTAAGGGATGGTCAATTACTAAATTAAAGTAATTAGACCCACCACCCGGGTGTGGTTCACATTTGTGACCAACCCTTGTGTATGTGAGGCACATAGGTGCATTCACATTAGGAGGGATGACGCCTAGCGTCATCCGTTATGCGAGGTATCTAGAAAGTTACGCTCGCAATACATATTAGTGTTATCTACAGGAATGACATTTTTGATTGGTAAAAATAGGTATTCATATTTAATGCGATTAAATATAAATCGGTCTGAAACTACTTTCTTCTTAGTAAGTGCGCATGAGGAGCCGGATTACCGCTCCCGTGACGACACTTAACTACAGTACTTAGTGCGTTGAGTGAGGTCGCTAAGGCGCCCACCACAACTACCCCACTGCACGCAAGAGAAGCTGGTTTATCCGCTTCATCGCTGTGCTTAGGTGTGTGTCTAGGTAGAGCGTGGCCGCATTACGACGTGCCCACCTACATCAGCCCTATCATACATTCTTTTAGCGACCAGTATGTGCACCAACTAGGGTGTCATCAGACGGCGCTCCTTGTGCCACATAGATAGGGTTAAGCTGATGGGCCACACACGAAGCGCATGCAGCGATGAAACGCCGCCGTCGCGTAGCGCCTTAGTTGCAACACCGACAGCTACTGATACAGCTGTCGCGATATCAAATAAACAAAATGATCCATCCCACGCACAGTGAAGATATAAATTGGTTGCTCATCCTCGGCTATAATGATTCGACACCGCTGCCATCCCACAAACTAGTGATGAAGTCAGCGAGCTAATAGGGACGGGTGATGGCGCTATAGTACTTATTCACACTTCTCCTATTTCTCTCAATATGGAGACACCCAATGTTGCGAAGGAAAACTTGCCTAAGTCACCAAGCAACTGTCTTGTCCTCAGCGTCAACTAGCGCAGCGACCATGCATTAGAGCCCTGCCCATAAATGTGCAATGCCTCTAAATTGGGTAAAACTCAAACATCTATCGTTTAGGCCAGTCACAATGGGGAGTCTGACGCAAACAGCCTGAGCTTAAAGCTCAAACGACGGTGTCTAGCCGGTGTCGCAAGCTAGCCGTATTGAACACGACTAAGTGACTGGTGCATGCTACCTATTTCATCTCCATCCGAATAACCTCGTTCATATGGAACTATTGGGTCGCTCCTAGAGCGCGTTACTCAAGACGCTCAAAATCATCACGTATTCTACGATTCGTGGAAAGCTCAAGGAAACTCACTAAAAGGTGTTTCCCTTGTCCCGGTCATGTTGTGTTCAAATGAAACAATATCGATCAATACGAAGCAGACCTCCTGCGCCGTTTTTTTGCCAGGCGAAACAACGGTCACTGCGAATCAACTTTGCTCGCTTGCGTGTGCGAGAAGTCATGGGCGGCACGGCACCCCCTGCTTCTTCTCATCACGTTACTTCTTCTAGTCCATTTGAAACCAGCGGATCGGCTCCAACCGGCGCTCCTTTTCAGAGTCAGACATCAGTCCCGGCACGCGATGCGCAGGGCGTCGACCAATTCCCAAAAGTCGAAGCTCTTCTGGTATCTCTTCTATTGGACGAGGACCTGATGCGTATGCTTCACAAGAAGGTAGGTAAGCAACATTCCAACAAGGAAGCGTTGGTCCCCAGCAGCATCCATTTATGCAGGCGTCGCCCGAAAGGGTGGCGATTTCGCACACCTAGTCGATGCAGCATATCCTGCTTCCGTTCAGTCGCAGGCGCTGGGCGCTGCAGAACGACGAAATGGGGATTTCGAAAGTTAAGTTTTATCGGCTGACTTCGGATCTCCACGATGTGTTCTCGAAGTTACAAAAGGCTGAAAGTTCGGTTAGACATTCTGGAGAAGCTGATGCTGAGAGACTTGTGTCAAGCGCGCGATCTCCCTCGCTCTCCAAGTCCATACCACGGTCCTATGACCGACCTCTCTGTGGTGTCATAACCAAGTTTGATGCTAAAAGCGTGAGCGAGGCTCAATGGGAGAAGAGTTTAGGCGGGAAGTCTTTCACCTTCCTCGTCACCATCGGTCTTCTTAGACGGATGGGGGCATGTGATTTCGTCTGTATCAACATACTGTTTGCAACGACCCACGTCAGAGACGGGTGCGTCAAAAATATGCCTAGAGAGTTAGCCTAAATTTTAGGTATTTATTCCCCTTAGACCACCGTAAACGGTTAGATGAAACGTAGCAGCAATTTCGTAATTTCTCCAGGTAGTACAAAAATTACGGTTTTAGATAGAGTAGCAGTACTCAATAGTACTTTGTCTCCCACTTTAAAGCGTTCATTGTTTTTGTGACCATGTTAGTCTGCATATTGTTTCTACTTATCCTATGCACTTGCCATCGCTTCGTGGACTTTCTATAGGATGGCAAATCGCTCATCCACGTAGCGTTGAGCCTCGCTCACGCTTTTAGCATCAAACTCGCCTATGACTACCGAGAGGTCATTCAGAGGACGTAGTTGCCAATAACGAAACATCGTTATCGTCTAGGAGCACAGGAATTTCTTGCCGTGACTCCGAACTGGCACACTTAGGTGTCGTGACCACTGCTTAATTTGCAGGGTTACTAGGGCAAGATTCTGCCGTAGACATGATACCCGCTTGGGTTATCGTCATTACGGCATAAATATGTCCCTTTTCACAATTGCACCGACCGTAGTTAAGGGTCCTTCCTACTAAGGCACGGGCTGCGCACAACCGAGACTGGCGATCGAGGATGGCGCAGTCCGTTTACATAAAACGGTGTCTCATCCGTACTGGCGTGGACACTGTTATTAATAGCAGTGAAGAAAATCGTACGATCCATTCCTTAGGAGTCGCTACCGTGCGCAATACATCCTCCACAACCCGATTATCACGTTTTGGTTGGCCATCGGTCTGAGATGATCGGCTGTCGCCATATGGAGCTTGCTACCAAGCGGCTCAAACATATGACTAAAAAAAAAGTCGATGTAAATCGTGGATCTCGGCCCAATAGTATGGATTGGGGCATCCCGTGTATTCGATACACGTGGTCCAGGAAAAAAGAAAGCTGCCTGGTTGCCTGGGATCGTGGTGCTACATGGTGCTAAATGCACGATTCTGATCAATCTGTCAACAAAGACGACGAGCCCCGTCCGACCCTTGTGGTCGCGCGGCATGCCAAATATGAAGTCCAGACTCAACAATATGTTGGTATCGGCAGCGGCTTCAATGGCGCACTGCTGGACGGTGCAGGTTTATGCGCTTGCACTGTTCCTAGCAGCGAAAATCGTGGATCACCCATTGAGATAGGTATGGCCGCTTAAATCCCTTTGACACTCGTAAGAATGCCTTTTCACGGCCCAGATGCCCACTTGATGGTGCATCATGGACTCGTAAAGTATCTTCAGCTTGAGATCTGTACATAGATTATCAGTGGATCATAAGGTGACAGCTGATGCCATAACAGGTCATCGCTGTAGCTTAACCGACTTAGCTTTACCTTCAGGTGCAACGGAAGGGATCCCTTTCGTCCGCCGAAGTGATCCAATAGTAGGCGTCACTTCGTGTTTTGGTAGGTTTACCGTTGACAGTTGGGCGAGGTTGTTAACAGTAAATCAAAAAATCTTTGCTCTTTCATTTAAGCATGAACGCGAAAACTTTCCATGAACCGGAATCAGTTGACACACTTTCTGATGTCTTGCCTCGAAGTCTGGTCTGCGCGATAATGCGTCAGCCAAGACATTCGACTTATCCGGCTTATATTTGACTTTGAAATTATATTCAGAGAATCATATAAGCCATCTTGCCATTCTAGGCGAGAGGTGCGGTGACTTCATTGCGGTCCGCAGTGATACGTGATCCGTATAAATCACAAACGGTTTGGTGCCCAACAGGTGCACAAAACCGTTACAAGAGCACACTTTCTCGAAAGTAGCTCCCTGTTATGCACATGTTGATTTGATTTTGCAGCTTTCAAAAGCCGGGACTGACAAGAGATGACAAGGTCAACGCCGTCGTCATCCTTCTGCATCAGACGACGCTAAAGGGTTTATCCGTTTCTGGCAATGCCAACATCGGTCCCTCAACGGAAGATTGCTTCACTGATGTGAACGCATCTACTTGTTTCTTTGACCAAAACACATTCTGCATCCTTTATAAAGAAGTCAGACGAGGGCTTGGTCAGCTCTTCATAGTTGTTGCTGTACTTATGCAAGTAATTATCGAGCCCAAGAAATTGGCGCAATTCTTCAAATGTCGTGGGATTGGTTATTTCTTGACAGTCTAAACCTTTGTCTGGGTCTGCTCATACACCATGTATACCTACGATGCAGCTCAGCACAGGTGTCTGCTTGTACACCATGTGTACCTACAGTGCAGCCCAGCACAGGTATCCCCTATGACGCACTTTTGCAAGTTAACGTACAATTGGGCGTCCTTTAAAGTCTGCAACACAGCGTCTAAATGACGCTTGTGCGACTCTATTGCGCTCAGCCCGTCCTCGGCCCTACTATGCACGAATACATCGTCAAAGTAATGAGGCGCGTAGGCACGGTGCTGACGCATCACGTGAGCCACCACTCGGTTGAATGTCGCTGGTGCGTTTTTCAAACCTTGGGGCATCACAAGCCACTCCCAAAGCATACCGCTTGGGGTGCTTACTGTCGTTTTGGCTACATTGGAATCTCTCGTGAGTACCATCTTTTGAATCCAACGCGGAAAAGATAGTTGACTTTCTCATGGAGTTCAACAAGAGATTTTTCGCGGGATTGGCGTTTGCGCCGGTATGGTAGCCGTGTTCAGCTATAGTAGGCGTGAACCACGCGCCATTCACCTGTGGCCTACGCACACAGAAGGTCGGGCTATAGTGAGGCAATTTGCTCTCACGTACATGTTTTGACTTGGCTCACTTGTCGAAGAGCTCATCGATATAATCGACTTGTTCATTTGGCAACGGACATTGTCTGGTCCCACAATACTTGGTGCCACGTTCCAAATCAATTTCGTGCCCGATGCCCCTAGCGACCGGTAGGCGGCTCAGCACTTCAATGGGTGCATATCACGTTGTTTCTACAGAGTTTTAAAAAACGGCCTGTATTTTTTCAAGGCATTCCAGCCTTGAGCAGCGAATTATTTATTCTGGTCTTTTTTTAAGACACTCTCGTCCTTTGTGGGCAACTAGCAACAATAAATCAAGTTCTGTTCTGGAACAGTTGCAACCACCTCGAGGATCTCTTCTTTCTTGTGGTCGGACAGGAATAGAGCCCACGACATCTCTTGAGGGTTCACTATTCCCAGCCATATCTCAACTGCGGATGCCTCCGCCATCTTGTCTTAGACGGCCTCGAACATCTCGTTCGAAGGCCCGTCCTCTTTGGCCGGGACTCATTAATTGTAACGTGACTCTGATTATCCTTGTTTGACGGGTACTCGTTTTCCGAGTCACCACGACCTTTGACTGGGAAGCGGGTGCCGTTGCTCTCTCGGCTAACGCACTTTTTCCAACTACATCAGGTTCGAGGCTCTATGCCTGTCTTGCGACGCTTGACTTCTTGTTAGCTCGCTTTCTTCTGCCACAGGCTCTCGGCTCTGTGCAGGACCATTGGACCCATGACTACTTGCCCCGTCGTCCTATTCACTACACCAGTCTCTTCAAGCTAGATAGGACATTGTGTCACATGACTTACTGTCGGTACACTTTCAACACCAACAAGCTCTAGGCTCTAAGTAGGACCCTGGTGACGTTTGACATATCGTCAACGCACTCTCAACTGTGATGGACACGGCATCAGTTGTATAGGCCTCTCTTAGAGGCACATCCTTTGTGGCGTCCGCGTAGAGTTAGCAGCTGTACGTGTACGCCGGTCTACCCATGGTTGGTGTCTTTCCAACCATGGCATACTTAGGATAAGTTCATACGCTATAACGGTCTTAGAACGACGTGACCTGGCTTACACGTGCATGAGAGGAAGCGTAAAGTAAGTCCGTAATATATGTAAAATTTAATACTGAAAACGCTAAAAAAAGAAACGATTCCCGACCTCATAGAAGTCTTTCATCTACGTGCCGACATATTACTGGCTCATGGGTCTGGCTCCTAGTTAATACCACAGAAATATACGACGTGCTACACACGCTAATTTTGGTATAGCACCCTACTTAAGTAACATGAATATGTAACCCACGTATCATGTAAATGATAGGGCACATTTAATCACCCCTCACAAGACAGCACTCACGCACCCTGAATGCTCCCAGTAAAAAAAACAAGAGACGACGAAGACACAGGAACCCAGGCAACGATGACGAAATGAGATGTAAGCAACCACGGATTGCCGCAAAGGGCTATAAGAGGTAGTGAATACGTCCACATAAAGGACGCCGACATTCGACCGTGGGCGCTGTACGACTATTGTCCGGAGCGAATACCCGGACTCTCCTGACACCATGCGCGATCATTTCCGGAGCTTCCGCAGCCTGCGTGGAAAGATAATTGACGGCGTCGGACACAATGCGCTTCAGACGTCGTAGTGTGCCTTCATCCGGCATTTATACCGGATGATGTCCAGCGGGCACAGCTTTGACGCTTGGCTGACCGGGGAGATCTTCGCGTTGATCATTCCTCATCGCCTTACGTGACAGAGGGTGTGTGAGAACGCTCGGAAAGAGGATCGTCTCTGCTTCGTCCACGTGCTTGAGTGATATCCATCATGCTCCGTCATGCCTAGATCGGCTAGGGCAGCTTGGAGAATCGGCGTCGCCGAGTGACTGCTCAGCAAGATCGAGCAGGCTTGGGTCGCGCGTATGAACGTAGCCTTGATGAGAAAGAAGCCGCCACTATTCGTGGCGGATCGCGTCGATTCCGCCGACAGCGGAGTCCAAGTCCGCCGACAGCGGAGTCCAAGTCCGCCGGGTTATCGACACGTCGCTGCGACTCACTCGCGCGAGGCAAGGGACCGCATTCGCCCCTCGGAGACGGTTCCATTTGCCGGAATGTAGTCGTAATTCATCATCGTCTCGAGGTGACCCGAGGCATCAGCGACTGATAACGGATTGGCTTCAAACTCTCGAACGACATCCGGAACGTCACGAAGAAGGAAGGAGCGAGTTGCTCATATATGTTTCTCGAGGGAAGTGACCAATCATCGAAATCGGTTCTGGCGCTCGATCAGATTCGCGCGTCCTAATGTGCCATTTGACCAGATGCACTCGGTGGATCCGAATGATCAACAAATCGATCAATGATGCAGCAGAATTCACCTGCAGCATCCAAAAGGGGAGGTGGACCGTCGCGATGGTACTGCTTTGGTTCTGGTTGCCCAGGACGATGTGAGTGCCACGAAAAAACGGGCCGCTGACGCTAAGCTAGAAGCGGAGGAAGCGTCGGATAGCACAGTGTAACAGGGCACTGCCGACTTGTACTGCTTCAGTACAAGTCCACTTCGCATTGCCTCAGTGCGAGTGGTGCCTACGTCACTTCACGTACACTAGTACGTGCAGAGAAGGTCTTCTCTTTAAAAAAAATGCTTTAAGAGGGTTAACTAAAGACTGTATTAATATAATTAAGTTCTTCTTGTCTATCTCCTTAACACTAACTTAATTATAAACTAATACAAAAAACATGTAATAAATTCTTATCTGTCTTTCTCTTTGCGCGCGTCCAGCGCTGACTGTAGATATATATACCAATGAATAAGCTTTTAGAATATTACCTTTGGATATTCTGGGAACGTTTACGTGTCGCTCCACACGTAAATATAACGGGAGTAGCCAGGATTGCCTTGGCGTTTATGTAAAGTAATATTCTTCAAATAGTCTCTACCTTTCGATAATATATTAATTAACAACCTTTAAGTGTTAATTTCATGTAACGATACACCCCGTTACATCACCCCTCCCTTAAACGACAAGCACTCTGACTGTCATTCGGTAGAGTGGTCACTATAAGACCACTATATTAAAAAGGATGTTGATTGGTCAGAACTATCATTTTTAATTCTATCGCATGGTTAGCAAGTCCATGCGGTATGCGAATAGTGCGGCGCCTACGGCTGCGGTTCATGCAGCAGCGGGCGACGCATTACTGTCTCTTGCGGCAGACGTTCCGTCTACCGTAGTGTCTTCTTCTCCCGCAACTCTAAATGCTGAGGGTGCACGTGGTGATACACCACGTGAGTGCGACCCCTCTTTGGAGGTCGACTACGAATGCGAGTCGGACGAAATGGCCGACTTTGGGAGAACAGAACAGTCGCCTGATAGTCGTCAGGCGGCTAACTATGAGCCTTCGAATGAGGGGGCTTAATCTGATAAACATGCTAATAGCGTCCACTATTGCATGTTTGGTTCCGATAATGAGGACGATTCCTCATCGCCAGCACCGTCTCCCGTGCGGTCACCCGCCCATATTTCTGTGCTTGGTGATGACGATGGCGTAAGCCATCGTAAAAAAAAATCTTGTTGTACCCCTGCTTCTGTGGGTACCACTCAGGGGATCGTAGACACTAAAATGTCTCGCCTTGCCCCTGAGAAGAAGCCGGGGCTTTTGGCCGAACGGCTAGTTATTAGCTTGTCTGGAGAGACTACTCTTCACAATAAATATTTCTTATTTATTGCGACAAAGCTGCATGGCCTTGAATCCAGCGCGAAGTTTTTTTCCGCTGAGGAAGATTTTTATCTCGATGCTTTTTTGAAGCATCGATGGTATAGTGGCAACAATAAGCGAGATAATGTCTCGCTTATGCAAGCCTGGAGCGCGTTCATTTTCAATGTCAAAGACATTGGACGCGAAGCCTGGCATCAAAGACTTAACGCGATTCGCGTTAAGTTCGAGGAACGAACTCCAACTGGTGCAAAGTATGAATTGCATCGGTTGTCACGCGAGGCTGAACTTCCATGCCTCATGTGGGGTGATCCCTGTCCGTGTTGTGTTGACAACTGGAAGAGAGTAAAAGGGGATATCTGTTCCCTTTCTTCGCCCTGGGGAAGGGCTCGCATCTCTATTGAGATGCGGGATACGATTGACGTTTTGCAATCGATTTACAGTCGCCAGGGGTGCGTGTTTTCCGATGGACCTTCTGAATCATCGGATAGATCTCGTCATACTGACGAACGAGGCCCTCAACATCAGCAACCAGCTGGGAACGAGGCTCCCAGCTGTCATGTGAAGGTGGATAACCGCGCCAGCGAACAAGATAACTCGTTGGCTGCCCCTTCACATCACGTTGGTTTTGGATACGTTCAACAAGGAAACGTTGACCCCCTCCTCCGCCACAACCATTGGTGGGAATCCATCAATGGTTGCGGCGGAGGAGGGAACATTAGATCCGACCCATGTGTCGGACCTAGAGTCGAAGATCGACAAGCTCGATCGCTTCCCTATGATTATGAAAAGGGACTTGATCACGAGCGCGGTAAGCGCCGCTCGTTAGAGCAGGCGGTTTAGGCTCATCATATCGAACGGTTGGAGGACCGTTCGAAAAATGCGAGCGGAATTATCACGCTCTTCGTGATGAGCTGTCGTCAGCTCATCGCGGTTTCGAGGATCTTCGGACCCGACATGAGAATCTCCAGATTCAGCATGAGAATTTGGTTCGTGACACAATTATCTTGAAGGGATCCTTAAAAAGGATCCTAGGAAGAGACCGCGTATTGATGGTATGGGCGTAGCCGACCAACGTAAATGTAGGATGCCTTCGCGTCCTACGTCGCAATTCCATTGTGTACGCATTGCCACTGCGATGCAGTACACGAAAAGGACCAATGAACTTGGGTAGTAGTTTACAGCTATCCACATTAGTGACTAATCGCTTACGTAAGTTTACCGTAGAGAGTAGCACTAGGTCATTAATTTTAAATGAAAGAACATTTGCTCTTCCATGTTTGTCTGCATTCCGTTTCTGTCGGTCCACTGCGTTAGCAATGGAATCCTGAACGAAACGGATTATTGATTCTCGAGTTAGCAGAAACTCTTCTGCTAACTCATTTGTTTTGTCTTTCTCAGTACGCTTTGTGCGCACTGCCATGAGAGTTTTCTCATCTTCGATGTCAATTGCTTCGACATCGACATCATTCGCGTCGTTGTTAACTTCGACGCGTGATGAGGATTAGCCGGAAATTGTTTTTCTCGTGCGAGTCCACCCCCCTTAAACTAGAGGATCCATCTAATTGGGTGGGTATACGTGGAAAGCGTAAGCCGTTCACGAAGAACGGTGTATGCGTTGTAGATGCATGCACCGAGTTATTGATGGCGAATTCGACCATCGGTAAAAACTCGCTCCAATTCGGATACGATTGGACGTAACCTCGAAGTATCTCTTCGAGGACGCGATTTACGCGTTCTGTTGACCATCCGTTTCTGGGTGATCGGATGTTGACATAGCCGTGTTCCGAGAGATCGGAACACGGATTGCCAGAACTCCGCCGTGAATCTTGGATCTCTATCCGAGACCAATTCACGGGGTAACCCATGGAGTTTGAATATCGTGTCGATGAAGACACGGGCATAACCCGGAGCCGTAATCGACACTGGTACCGCAGCAAGATGTGTTATCTTGCTGAATCTGTCTACAAAAACAAGGATCTCATTGTTTTTGTGTTCGTCTTCGGGAAATCCGAAGACGAAGTCCATAGATACGGACTGCCAACATTCTGCCGGAAGTAATAGAGGTTGGAGAGGTGCACGGGATGAAGAGCTTGGCTTCACCCGTTGACAAACCTCGCAAGGACGAATGTGCTTGCGCACGAACTGATACTGGCGGGGCCAGTAAAAGTCGCGACTTACTCTGAGATAAGTTTTCTCACGTCCACGATGCCCACTTGTTGGTGCATCGTGACACTCATACATGATGCGCAAGCGCAAATCATTGTGAGTTGGGACGACGACACGTGGAGTGTCGCCGGCAACGGCTGTGTAATACAATAAGCCGTTGCGTGTTGTGTATCGATCGGATGACGATCGATATAAAGCCGGTAAATCTTTAAAAGATTTATCGGATGGATTCAT